>NC_085876.1:8284363-8419363 GCF_034702125.1 Engraulis encrasicolus
TACTTTATCAATTTTGACAATTATGTATTATATTACATAATTTATTTATCAGCCATGTTTCCACGGCACCCCTGTTGAGAAACACTGCCTTATACAGTAGTATGTAGCAGATGCTTTTCTCTCCACAAATGTTCACATCCTTGACAACAAGAAAATGCAAGTAAGAAGGATATCTAAGGCAGCTACGTCCTCCTTCCAAGAAAAAGCTTTAAATGTCATAGCTGCTTCATATTTGAATAGATTAAAACCGGCAACAAGAACATAAAGTACATGTGTAGATATTCACTACAGTTTTTCCCCTTTCTCTCTCTTTTCTGTCATTCTCTCTCCCTCTCTCTCTCTCCCTCTCTCTCTCCCTCTCCCTCTGCTCCCCAGTCGACCCAGATGTGGAGGTGAGCCCCACGCGGCTGGACGTGTCCTTCACCACGCCGGAGCCTCCCCCGCTCTCCACCACCCAGGCCACGGGCGTCGCCCCCTCCGCGCCTCCCGCCCCCGAGCCCAGCGCCACCACCTCCGCCCCGGGCACCATAGGAGGAGGAGACCCGGTGGCCAGCGGAGGTGCCGGCCCCGAGGAGAACACCACGGAGGAAGGGGAGGTGGTGGTGGCCGGAGCCGTGGAGGAGGACGAGGAGGCCAAGAGGAAAGAGGAGGAGGAGAAGAGGATACGAGAGCAGGAGCTGCTGGCGGAGAGAGAGCGAGAGAAGGAGAAAGAGAAGGAGAGGGAGAGGGAACGAGAGCGGGAGAGGGAGAGAGAACGGGAACGAGAGCGGGAGAGAGAAAGAGAAAGAGAGAGGGAACGCGAGCTGGAAAGGGAACGCGAGCGCGAGAGGATTAAAGAGAGGGAGCGCGAGAGGGAGCGCGAGCTGGAGAGGGAGAGGGCGAGGATCGCGGCGGAGAAGGAGAGGGCGGACCGGGAAAGGACAACGGTGTCCCCGTGGGCCGCCTCCATCCCCATGGTGACCACCAGCCCGGCGCCCCCTCCCCCCATGCCCGACGGCGACTCGCTGGCGCCCTCCGGAGGCCCCGAGGAGTTCAGCACAGCCGAGGAGGCGGAGGAGGAGATCTTCCTGTCGACCGACGAGCCCCGCCAGCCCTTCCCCACAATCCCCTGGGACCGGGACACCACCACCGAGCCGCCGCCCACGCCCGCCGATGACGACGACGTGGCCGTGACGGACACACCCCCCTCTATCGACACGGACACGTTCCCGCCGGACGCGGAGGACCCTGCGTGGGGGGAGGAGGAGGAAGAGACGGAGTATGACGAGGAGGAGGAGGAAGTGGTCACTATGGAGCCCACTACTACGACTGTTAGCACGACCACTGAGAGCACCACAGAGCAGACCACAGTGGTGGCACAGGTAGGCAGTGGCTTTGAAGCATGAACCCACACACACACACACACACACACACACACACACACACACACACACACACACACACACACACATACACATACACAATCTGACACTTTGCCACTCACAAGGTCTCATACAAACACACATGTTTGACTGTTTGACACACACACACACACTGCTACAGTGTCACACGTGTACACACAGACACCGCACACACGCGCACACACACAGATCGGACACATACCATGCATTAACTACCACATCGACCAGACAAGTAAGCAGTGGAACAGTAGTGGTTTGGTTTCCACCAGTCCACTTTACATAAACACCCAGAGTGACACACCTAGATATTAACCGCCGCAGTTTACACCACTATGATTTCCAACTGAGGCATGGAGACGTACCAACCACACACACACACACACACACACACACACACACACACACACACACACACACACACACACACACACACACACACACACACACACACACACACACACACACACACACACACAGCTGCCCACTCACTACTACACACTCCCTACCGCTTGGATTAACAGTTCTTCTGCCACTTTGGCATGGGAACAGAGCCACACACATACACAATAAAAACACAAAATAGTGCTTGCTCCCTGGCAGGTGCGGTCCACACACACACACACACACACACACACACACACACACACACACACACACACACACACACACACACACACACACACACAGAGACACACACACACACAGAGACACACACACACACAGAGACACACACACACACAGAGACACACACACAGAGACACACACACAGAGACACACACACAGAGACACACACACAGAGACACACACACAGAGACACACACACAGAGACACACACACACAGAGACACACACACAGAGACACACAGACACACAGACACACACACACACAGACACACACACACACAGACACACACACACACAGACACACACACACACAGACACACACACACAGACACACACACACCAAACACGTGTCATTCTCCAATCTTTATGTGCACATGTAAAATGGCGTTTGAAGCTCACACACTAACACACCTGTCTCATTTAACAGTCTTTGTGTCCATGTGTGAATTGAAGCTCACACACTAACACACAGGCACACACACACTCACACGTGTCTCCTTTTCGCCCCCCTTTTCAGACAGAGGCACCCGTCATCGGGAAGGAAGTGAACAACGAGGTGGGGCTGGGCCCCGTCCCCGGAGACGACTTTGAGATCCGCGACAACAACAGTCGCCCGGACAACGAGCTGGGCGCGGGCCGCGAGGTGCCCGAGACGGCGCCCGAGGTGCCTGACCTGACGGGCAACACTGTGGACCGCGTAGGCAGCTCAGCCGCCCAGATGCCACAGAAGAACATCCTGGAGAGGAAAGAAGTGCTCATAGGTCAGTATTATATGCTCATAATTATGATATTAAACATCCTGGAGAGGAATGAGATGCTCATAGGTCAGTATTATTTATGAATAATTATTGTATTAAATATCCTGGAGAGGAATGATGTGCTCTTAGGTCAGTATTATATTATTTTTTATCATATAAGCAGATCGTCTTCCTGTGTTGGTAATGTTATGGCTTTTATTTAGTTTACCAAGGCTGAGTATACAGTAGCCGGTACAGCTCCGTTTTCCAGGATGAGAAAGAATAGCTCATAATTCAGTGTTTGTTATTAATCTTTTAAAGTAATGCCTTTTGTTTTTTTAACCCAAGAGGTGAACATAATTTATTTATCCTCTAACGTAACCTTGGGTAAACCCATGACCAAAGGACACATTTGACATTTACATTTGTATGTTTTAACAGATCTTCTTTCTGTGTTATTTAATAAATCCCTTTATTTATTTAACCAAGGGTGAATATGCTTCTGATTTCTAGGGATAGTCCCCACTTTTCCTGTGAGTCCCCAGTTGGTCGACTCTAAAATATAAAGTTATTTTAAAAACACACGCTGTAGATACAGGAACGTGTCCAGTTTCCAAGGAAATGCAGGGAAATGTTTTGTTTTCATCTTCTTCTTGGAGGTCTACTGGCCTCCCTGGTAGAGAAAGGGGCACCTGGGGTACCCCTCCATGCGCAACCGATGTCCGTCTCAAAAAATGTCAGTATAGGAAAATAAGCAACAATTGAGGCCAGGGGGATTTCTAGCCCTCACGGACTCCCTGCGCAGAAGAATACAGAACTGTGGCTATAGTAATAAACATGGCACAGAAAAAGAGTTAGACGGTGAAATAAATTAAAATAAATAAAATAAAAGAACAATTACACCTGGCTGTTTGCTACATAAGTTACTTTAGAGAAACACTCAAAACATTTCAAAAAATGTAACCCATGTTTTTATGTTAGATTTTTTTTACCTCCCTTAAAGGGAAATGTTTCAGTTTTCCTGTGCATTCTACAACAGGGCTAATCCAATAAAGCTGTAGTGGCAGATCTGCACACTAGCTGAATGGACTCCAAAAATGATTAAAAAAAAATAAAATAAATCAACTCCTACGCCTACGGCAGTGTTTCCCCAAGAAAAGTGGAGTGTTCCTTTAAGCCTGGGCTAAATTGGGTTGCGACGCCCTGTAATGGAGGGGTATTGATTTTAGCATATCAAAGCACCCTGCACAGTGCACAGATCGGTGTTGTATAACTGCCAGAGCATTGCTACTGTAGGTGCACCAATAAACAGGCACTGCCAAGGCACAATCTTCTCAGCCCAGCTGCTGATCCTGAATTTCAAAATCTTTCACTTCCATCACTTTTCTTTTCCTGTGCAACGTATTTTTATTTCAAACACATCGTAGACTAAAATCTTTTAAAAACCGGAATTCTCCGGACTGTGTTTATAGCTACTGGCCTTGCTTAATGACACATTTAGAATGACCTTGGCAGGCTTTTTAGAAGCCACTTTCCCTTAGCAGACTACCAACGATTTCACATCGGGAAAGCTCCTGCAGCAATTAACCTATAAGGCTGGCCCCGTTAAAAGGAAACAATACTTAATACACTGGCACTAATGACTGCACTTGTGGTCCGGGCCAGCTTCTGCCAAAACGCAGCTTATCTGCTGGTGCAGTGGCGGGCGGATCAGTGGCCTTCGCCAGTTGTCTCTTGGGTGCATGGCGGATGTGTGGCGTTTCTGCTCCAATTGACCCCTCATCCTGCCCCGGCCGCACAAAGCCAGAGAGACGCCATACGTTTGACGTAAATGCCCGTTCGTGCAGCTCCGCTCGGCTCGCTAATTGCCAGGCATTACAGAAACCATCTGATATACTTACAGGGAGTGGTTGAGGGCTGTGTGAAAAAAAGACATGTTTTTCCAAAAACCAAAGTCACGATATGAGTAAGCATGAGGAATGCGTTCAACAAAATGGTAGAATATTATATGCTGCCACTGACCATCAATGTAAGCTACCTCTAAAAAAGCTCTGAAACAGCAGTGTAAGATTGTAGCATTCCACACGTTGTCCTACAGAGCCCGCCATTACTTAGAACTACTGACATTCTGCCTTCACACCAGCGTGGCAGGATAACCTCAAAGGTTAGCTCAAATACACGGCTCCAAAAAAGAGGGTGATTGTGACTGAACTTGCCACTCTTCCTGTAAGAGCCCACAGTCACCAATTTCAGAAAAATGTGCTCATTGCACCAGCCCCCACCCGCTGCTTTTTTGCTTACACAATCATAATGCGCTGCCAGTTCATCAATGTAAGTTGATAAATTACTGTTGACGTGACGGGACAAATTAAATCAAGGACATCGGTTGCCATGCCACAACAGATTTTCAAGCCAGCATCATTTAAAAAAATGAGGAAATCTTTGACAGGGAAACTTTTTTGGTATGAAAAGAAGTATGTTTACCACCCCATTCCCATGGTTTCACTCCTCCACAAGAACAAGATAAAAATAGAGCATGCAAACCAAGTCCAGGGATTTGTCACAAGAGAGAAAAATATCTTTCTTGTTTTTTGCCCAGAAAAATGACCATCTGTCTCCTGATGTCTCATCTCTGTGTCCAATGTTTTGTCTCCATCTTCTCTCCATCTGTCTGTCTGTCTGTCTGTCTGTCTTTCTGTCTGTCCGTCCTCAGCTGTCTTGTTTGGTGGGCTCTTTGCTCTGGTCTTTGCTGACTTCCTGGTCATAGGTAAAAAAAATTCTAAAGACGAAACTAAGCTCATTAGAACAGTGCCTATGGTGTGCTTAGAAGGTAGTAAGTGTCCCTGTTCGAATCATATGTGTTTTAGAAGTTTGAACTTTGCTATTGCTATTTAGCAAGTGCCTATGGTAAGTTAGAAAGTGCTTATTACATGTTTAGAGGTTAGAGAGTGGCTATGGTGAGTTAGAAGAAAGTGCCTATTGTGTGCTTGTTGCCCTGTGTAGAACACGTACAGGCTTCTAGTCTCCCTGTGGTTTTGAATGTGACGCTGTGCTCCCAGAGTTCCTTGCTTCCCCCGAAAAGTCATATCCATACAGTATATCCATATGTTTACAGTTAGCGCTTATTATAAACCAGATCAATTGGAGCAGAATAAAACCACTTCAAGTTTGTGTGTGCGCGCACGCGTGTGTGTGCGCGTGTGAGGGCGAGGGAAAGAGAAAGAGAGGCTTTGTTTAAAAAATAAATAAAAAACAAAGCCAGAAGACGAACATTTTCTTAATAAGCTGCTCAGTTGTAATTAGAGGCCCTGTAATTAAACTTTTTATAGGTCTCTGAATGGAACGTACACACACACACACACACACACACACACACACACACACACACACACACACACACACACACACACACACACACACACACACACACACACACACACATACGTCCTTCACCCTTTTAGTGGTGAACGTGACCTATAGAGTTCCATTTCTTTAAAAGAAGGCCACTGTAACAATCCCGGCCGGCCTATGTCAGAGAGGCCTGGCCAAATGCCTCCCCAAACATGCCTCTCTGACCGCACATGGGCTAGATGCTGCTTTCTTAGAAACCGCCCCGCCTGAGGTACGACAAGGGCTCTACTTTTGAGGCCGACGACACAACGAAATGACATACAATTTCCAGTGGTTCCTGAATTGGAAACCTGACCACTGGCCCTACAGTAGTTCTTTTCGTGTCTGTGTGTGTCTGTGTGTGTGTCTGCTACACTCGTTTTCTTCTCCTGCATTTCATTTTAATTGTATAGTCCGCTTCTCCTGAAGCCGAGGCTAGTGAATTAGATAGCATGGCTCCTGGCAGAGACTACCAGACCATTTTAACCCTGTCCACAGACGGGAGGCACAGTCAGTCAGAGTCAGTCAGTCAGCATTTCTGCCTATAGATGCTTCTCTGTACCACATGTCTCAAAATATGCACCTTAGTCTCCTCTCGTCTCCTCTCCTCTCCTCTCCTCTCCTATGGCAAAGCTGTAGGGGCTCTTCTAGTGCTGTGTGCTGAAATGTGTCCCTGTCCCTTTTTCCATGGCAGAAGACTAGTAGCTCATAGATGTGACGGCAATATCATCATATCTGCAGATATGACGTGTGTCGTTGGCATTTGTGAATATAGATGTGTGTGTGTGTGTGTGTGTGTGTGTGTGTGTGTGTGTGTGTGTGTGTGTGTGTGTGTGTGTGTGTGTGTGTGTGTGTGTGTGTGTGTGTGTGTGTGTGTTTGTACGGGCAGATGGGGTATTGCCTCTGCCAATGCGGATGGAGCCATTTCTGTCTCTTCCTTTGTCTCCGGTGATGCATTTGAACGTGTGAATGTGTTTTGAGTGCCTCGGTGGGTGAGTGTGTAGGTGTGTGAATGTGACGTGATGTCTATGTGAATGTGGGAGAGTGTGTGTCCACGCCTGTGTGTGTGTGACGTGAGTTAGTGCGGGGGATGTGTCCGGGTGAATGCATCCATGTGTGGGTGGGTTTTGTGTGTGCGCGTGTGGTGTGTGTGTGTGTCTGTGTGTGTGTGTGTGTGTGTGTGTGTGTGTGTGTGTGTGTGTGTGTGTGTGTGTGTCTGTGTGTGTCTGTGTGTGTCTGTGTGTAGAAGCACAGATGATGCCATTACCGTCTCTTGCTTTCCCCACAGTGTTTGTGTTTGTTTGTTTGTGTGTATGTTTTCTAATGGTAATGACAGCATCTCATCCCCTGCTACAGTTGTTTGTGTGTGCGCATGTGCACACTGATAATGTTAATGGTGTGCGTGTGTGTGTGTAGGTAGTGGAGGTAGTGGAAATAGCCCAGCCTCAGCTATTGGTGTTTGTCCGTGTGTGTATTGCATATACGTGTATACATATCATGTGTGCTAAGTACGATAGTATTCTGGTGTCTGCAGCGGGGTGCGTGTGCGTGGGTGTGTGTATGCGTGTGTGTGCACTGTGCACGCATGTTTGAACGTAGACAAAGGGGAAGGGAGTGTGTGTGTGGATATGTCTGTGCATGTACTTGGCATGCGTGTACTTTTCCATGTGAACTAACTGGCGTGTTGTGCTGCTGTGTCCGCAGCGGTGATCGTGGGGGGCGTGGTGGGGGCGCTGTTCGCCGCCTTCCTGGTGATGCTGCTGGTGTACCGCATGAAGAAGAAGGACGAGGGCAGCTACACGCTGGAGGAGCCCAAACAGGCCACCGTCACCTACCACAAGCCAGACAAGCAGGAGGAGTTCTACGCATAACACACACACACACACAAGGACAGACACACACACACACACACAAGGACAGACACACACACACACACACACACGTACTGACACACACACACACATGGACAGACACACAAATATACATACACTCACGCATAGACATGCAGACACAAATATGACATGCCACAAGGCAGACAAGCAGGAGCTCTACGTATAACACACACACACACACACACACACACACACACACACACACACACACACACACACACACACACACACACACACAGACCTACAAATACATGAACAGACACAAATGAACACACACACACACAGACAGACATGCTTCACAAGCAGGAGGAGTACTTCGCATAACACACGCACACGTGGACCGACATAAAAATATACACATACATGCATACAGACACGCATATACACAAAGAGGAGTTTTATGCATAAAACACATAGACACACAAATGTACACACAAATCAACATACGAATATAGACACAAACACACCTTGCACACATACACCCAAATACAGACACAGAACAAAATACATACACCATCCACGTGCATACACATGCATACCAACTGAAAAGGTTTACATATTACTACTAATGAGTTCTGTAATTTATTCTGAAATTCCTTTTTACCGTAGCTACCTTCTTCCTCTCTTCTCCTTGCCCTGTCTCCCCCCCCCCCTCTTTTTGTCGTAACCTGCTTGTCTACCCTGCCCCCTATCCCTCTTCCTGGTTCTGTGTCTTCTGTCTGCACCTGAAGCACCCCCACACCTCGTTCCTCTTAGGAGAGTGTCTGTGTCTCTCTCCGTGTAGTTACGTGTCTCAAAAGCAGCAAAAAATGAGCAACCGAGTTTAAAAGGTGGTAATGGAATAAGAGAACGGCGTGTGGAGGGGTTAGGTGGGTGATGCTCTTGGCATGATTGACATGTCGGGACTGTTTCAAAGAAGCAGCTCTGTGCTTGCTCGCTGCTGCTGGACGTTAGATCAACATTGAATGACATTTCATTTGTTTTCCTCCTTTTTTTAAGAAAAAGAAAAAAAAAACCAAAACATTTCATTTTTTTAGTTATTTGCATGAAAAGCAGACAATACAAACCATGGCAATATGATAAGACTGATAGAGAGAGAAAAATAAGGAAAAGCAAACAAACAAACAATCACAGCAATGACGACAACTGAGCAGTTTTTTGTTTTGTTTCAAAAACAACACTGAGCGAACGGAGCTGAGATGAGGAGGTGAGGTGTGTTGAAGGGAGAGGTCATGTGGTGCCTTCCATTGCTCCGGTGCTATAAGACGAGAGGCTTAAGGGGACAGGAGAGGAGAGGAGAGCAGAAGAGATGAGAGGAGATGAGAGGAGAAGAGAGGAGAGGAGAAGAGGGCTGTGGGGTAGCAGGTCAGTGGGGTAAGCTCTGGCAGACTTACCTTTCACTGTTGACACTCGCTCACGTGCGCAGGTCCCACTTCACTCTAACCCGCCATCTTGGAAACAATCTTCTCTTCTCCTACAACTACTACTTTTTATTACGACTTAATGTTCTGTTACGTTTCTTTTTCTCTCTGTCCAATTTATACATATCTTTTTACTTTTACTTTGCCATCCTTCTTTCACTGTCGTTCTCCTCTTTTGGTCGCATATACACACATACACATATGAACACAATGTCTCCCTCTGCTGGTGACTGGGTGTTAGTGAACCTGGCCTTTTGTATCGAAGACGGAAAAAAATAGAACGTTTACATATAGGTCCAGGAATGTTTATGAAACTGTTCAGTGACACTCAGAATAAAAAAAACAAGAGGATCAGTCCTCTGCGTTGTACAAAGACAATTAGCTATCCATAGTAATAGTATTAATAATAATGATGATGATGACAATAACCAATAACAATATATCAACGGGGTCGTGCGGGGGAATGGTGAATATTCTATTTGTAGTGGGTAAGGGGGCTGTATTAGCTGTAAAATAAAGTTTATCTGTAAATACACATTTGTTCTTTAATTTAAAACCCATAAGATACATTCTCCACGGGCTCAGGTCACAAAACACACACACACACACGCACCCACAATGCATGTCCACACGCTCACAAACACACGCACACACCTCTGACACTCACACACACACACACGTTCTGCATTCCAATGCGGTTTCATGGATTCTTTTCACAGTCTTATTGTGACATATCAAAAAAAGAGAAATAAAAAAGTGGAAGTCGAGAGATTTCATTGGACATATCTCTCCCTAGATATCATGAATATTGAATAGCAAAAGTCTGTACTTGCCTGTAATCATCATCCGATGGGTACGGGGCACCCAAACCTTTTTTCTAAGAAGTGTAATGATTCTGATTGGGAGCAGATTCTGGAATTGGATCTTTTTGAATGCATGTTCGTGTTGTACTATTATTTTTTATATATATACACATATATTAATATGACTGGTTGGACATGTTTCATTCGCAATCTGATATCAATCGAATGGGACACTAATATAGCCTTAAGGGGGAGCAGAAGCACAAAGGCACAAACACACACACACACACACACACACATGTTCACACACACACACACACACACACATAGGCCAACAAAAGCATGTTTATCAGCAACTCTGATGAAACGCACCTTTCTTCCCTAACGTCGGCATATATGTGTCGTGTGTGTGTGTGTGTGCACGTATGTGTGTGTGTGTTTGTGCGGAGATGCCACCTTGGCTGGAAGACTATCCCTGAACAAACAGGTGTGTGTCCTCACCTAAAGTCCATATCCCGACCCCACATGCTGTACACGCGGCCAAGTCGACCTTATCTGGCTTGTGTTAGGTGTATACTGTACATATCCTTTTATATTTCTTTTCTTTTTTCTTTTGAAACATATGGCTGACATGGTCCACACATTGACTCGAGCCCCCACACACTGTAAAAAGCGCTGCATGGAATGACTTTTATTTTATATGAAAGAAGAAAGTTAATGTGCTGTATAAACCTCTTTGTGTATTGGTTTAACTGAGCAATGCCATGCATGTTCGGAGGCTACATCTTGACACAGCTGCTGCTGTCTGCAGCATGGGAGAGTAAGGGATCTCACATAGACCCAAAGAAGAGCAAAGTAACTGACTGCTAACGTAAACTAACGGGGGCATGGCGAAATGAAAGTAAAAGTTTGTTTCCCCGTGCCCCTGTTAGGTCATCGACTAAAAGTGAGTTCAAATCCCCCTTTGCTGTAATGAGCCTCTTGAAGCTCAAGGCTTGGAGGTCATCAACACCAGATTCCTCCTTTAAGTTCAACAAACGTAACATTATCCAGGCGGGAAAAAAATGGCGTTGAACGTACTGTAGTTGAAAGATTAACATGTCATTTGTTAGGTTAAATCAATGCAAACCAACTGAGGGGGGAAACAAAGGTAAAATAAGATCTGTGCAACAACTTGAGCTTTTTTTGTGTAAAAGTTGCTTCAAAGCGGCGCTTCTTCCAGTGCACCTATGTGCTGTTTGACCTCTGACACACATGCACACACACAGACATTAAGCTCACCGGAGCTCACATCCAGTCCTCACAAGACAACCTTGTTTGTAGAATGTGTGTGAGTTTGTGTTTATGTGTGTGTATGTGTGTGTGTGAGAGAGAGAGACAGAGAGAGAGACTGAAAGGCTGGTTTCTAGGAGTCTTTTCTATGTAAGCTCTTTGGATGTTTGTACCCTTAACCAAATATGAGGCCAAGCATTACAGTGTTTATTGTTTATTTCTTTTCTTTTTTTTGAGTGCATGTGTGTGCACACGTATACACACGCACATGCATATGAGTTGAGTGTGCGTGTGTGCATGTGTGCGTAATGTATGTGTGTGGAGCTGGTATGGATGTTCATTGTGTTTTTATACATTAGCATTTTTAAAGTTGTCTCTTTTTTTGGTGAGCTTTTTGGCTCTCCCCCACACTCACTAACTTGCCACTCTGTTCTCAATAAAAACACCTGTCTAGGTGACCTGAAAATGTCTCATGTCTTTGTATTCTTTGGACAGAGAGGGGAGGGCATGGATGTGTTTGCGCGTGTGGCTGTATGTGCAGCATGCGCGTGTGCGTGCGTGTATGTAGTCATAGGGGAAGGGAGTACTACAGAGAACTGAGTTACCCTTAATTGTATATTGTGTGTGATGGCATGTTGAGAACAGGCCTACAGTATACGTACGTATGTGGCAAAGAGAAGTAACAAGAAAGCACAGTGTGACTCAAACAAAAAAATATGACGTTTCAAGTTTACCAACTCTGTTGAATTGGAATACATTCTGCTTCATACTAGCCTCATAGCCTACACTAAATGTGACAACAAATACACAACGATAACTAATAAAAATGTTGTGGGGTTATTTTCAACCCCTCTTTACTCAAAGCTGACAAAGCAAGCCATTCCAAATGTTCAAATACTGTACAAATACTTTTATCCGCTATTGGGATGGTACGGCCTTTGAATAACCCCACCTTGTAGGCCTATGGTATATCTATTCGTTTATAAAAAGAATACTTTACTTTCACACACTGTTTACTTAATAAGTGTTAGAACCTGGTGACCTTGGTGTAAAATAAAACTCTCTGAAACCAACAGTACTGTGCAATGTGTACACAAGTAGTATTCAGTCAGGGTTGCTGCTCGTGGATGCAGCTTTAAGCCTCTACTGCCCTCTGCAGGCTGCTTACAATAACACATTTTAGAGCGTTCTGCCACCCCCATGGTAATGTGGTCTTAGGCGCCTTGGAATGTTATTAGCTACTCTGGTAACCCATTTTAAGGATGGAGTTTTCAACAATTGCATTAAATATTGTAATACGTGGGTCTTAAAGGGACACTGTGCAGGTTTTTTAGTTGTTTATTTCCAGAATGCTACCTATTCACTAATATTACCTTTTTCATGAATACCTACCACCACTTTCAAATTCAAAGTGTTCATTATGACTGGAAAAAATGCACTTTTCATACATGAAAAGCGGGATCTTCTCCATGGTCCGCCATTTTGAATTTCCAGAAATAGCCATTTTTAGCTGTAAAACTGACTGTACTTTGGCCAGAAAATTATTACTTAGTAAACTATCATGAAAAGATAAAATGTGGCAATAGGCAGCCCAGTTTCAATGAGCAGTATAGTTGCAGTACCTTTTTTGACCATTTCCTGCACAGTGTCCCTTTAAATCGATTGCACGATACAGGCAGACCTGAATTTAAAGTAGGCCATTGACCGAATAGCGTCCTCCTCCTCACTTCCATGCTGGCTGATAATCTTTGTCTTTCCACTAATCTTTTGGCTGGGCCTGGATTTCGCTTATGAAAGGAAGTATTGGCTACATCAAAACATAAACTCTAATAATCTCCACCATTGCCTCTAGTCTTCTAAATTATGGCATGGTGCACCTTGGCGGCCCACTGTTCTTATCCACACACACAAAAAATGAAGAGACTATTTAACTCTAAAACTCCGAGATGCACTATTATCCACAACAAATGGCCTGTAATTAGTGAACACACTAACAGAAACTAGAGGAGAAACTTTCTGGGTTTTTCTGGCTTAGGCTATGAAAGCAGAGGGCCTGTAAGCAGGAAGAAGAGGCTAATTTGGCTCGTCATTGTCCATGAGATAAACACAATCACTACAGTCTGTAAAAGTCTGACTGAGATAGGAATAATCACTAACAATTCTGTAAAAAAGCATTTCAGGATATAAGATATGCCTGTACTGTAGGTCCTGAGAATTTCTGACAGAGAGCCTGCACAAAAGGAGGAGCAAGCTACTTTTAATTGCCAGTATTCATGCAATAAATACAAACTAAATCGTAAACTTGTGAAACAAAACTGTAAGACCGTGTGACATAGTGACATTGAGACAATGAACCATTCTATTAAAAAAAACATCACGACCTGATCTTTTCCTTTGAGTGGAGTCATTCCTGAAAGAAAGAAAAAAAATGTTCTGGAATTTTCTAGCATTGCCCAGAAAGCACCCTTAGAGCAGAGGGAATGAAAAGGAGAATTACACTCTTAAACGGTGTGACTGGAATATGGTGTAACTGGTAATTCAGTTAAAAAAAGAGTTGAGTAGGGTCTGTCGTTACAGGCCGAAAGGGGCCCCCGATTTTAGGCTCGTTACACTGTGGGGGGATTACTCTATCAGTGTACTCTGTCCCAGGACCAGCCGTTAGTGGCCCTGGCCCTTGAGCCAAAATATTTTCCCATCTAGGAGAAGGCTGGGCTGCCGTGACTATAAGCCAGGCTGGGAGGCTCTGGTGCGGCATACCTGTGGGTGCTGAGCTAAACCTTAGAGCCGCCATCAATCCAGACAAAAAAAGCAAACTGCTGACACCAGCGACGGTGCAGAAGAGTGGAACTAAGTAACACCAAGTAACGCCGGTAAATCCCTACAAAGACATAAATGTGGGACAGTTATTAGAAGAAAAATAAAATACAGTAGACACTTTGTTACAGTAGATGAAGCCTGTAATTCGACCTTTGTTTTCTTTCGTGGGAACTACAAAAAATGACAGCCTCTGTGAGTACACAACCTGCATGTCAAGTTGGGAGAGGAGTTGTCTGTCAGAGGGAGATTTGCATACTACACGGTGTTTCTCGAGGCGTAGTTCAACCAATAGCAGCAGGGCAGCTTTGATGTTTATGTGTGATCTGTAGTTAATTTCTGAACATGACGATAAAATAGACATAGTACTATTTTCAGTGTTTACACTCTGGGATTATATTTAGGGCCCGTCCGAGTGTGTGGTAGGATCATGGGTGTGCACAGATAGGGACGAGGTGGTGATAAAGCACCTGCCCCTTTGCCCTATTGGACAAAAATGCCCTTTTTGAAAGTTATTCTTTTGGGAGATTTTTATTACAATGTACTGTGGTTCATGTTGACATGATCATCTAATACCTGACAATTAAACTCATGTGACAATAATGGTCAGATATAACATATAGGCCTACGGTAGATTACAACCTCTTCAAAGAGCTGCATGTAATAACCGCAGGTTGAAAAGAACAGAAACATTGTTGTACTCAAGTAAATGTATCTTGGCTTAAATTCTACCCGAGCAAAAGTTAAAGCACCCATCTAAAAACCTACTCAAGTAAAAGTAAATAGTGTTTCACTTAAAATGTAATTTGAAAAAAACGTTCTTGGTTACTACTCAGGCCAGTTGATTTAAGTATTTGGGTCAAAATGTAATCAAGTACAAATTAAAGTACTAATTAAAAAACTAGAACTAATTTAAAAACTACTTAGTCTTAAAGGTGCAATGTGTAATATTTTTTGTAGTTTATTTCCAGAATTCATGCTGCCCATTCACAAGTGTTACTTTTTTCACAAATACTTACCACCACCATCAGATTCTAAGTTTTCATTATGACTGGGAAAATTGCACTTTTCACACATGAAAAGGGGGATTTTCTCCTTGGTCCGCCATTTTGAATGTCAAGAAATGGCCATTTGTAGCTGCGAAAATTGCCGTACTTTGGTCATACTACTAGTAAATAGTGTCTTATTACTTAGTAAATATCATGAAAAGGTCATATTTGGCAATAGGTAGCACAGTTTCAATGAGCAGGGTAGTTGCAATACCTACTCTGGCCACATCCTACACAGTGCACCTTTAACATGACAATGTAGACCTACTCATGAAAGCTATCAATTACAATACATGAATAAATGTAATTAGTTACTTTCCAGCCCCTGGTAATAACCCTCTATAAAACCACATGTACATGCCAAATAAGAACATGAATGGCAGCTGTATGACTAGTGTACACATTTTCCACAGGGTTCTGCTCGCAGCGGTATATTCTTTCTGTCTGTATACTGCTGGCCACCCAATCGTATATGACATTTATGAAGTCCTAGCTGTAGGCAGCGCTCCGTGGATTCGAGAGCACAGGTA
This sequence comes from Engraulis encrasicolus, assembly GCF_034702125.1. Taxonomy (NCBI): domain Eukaryota; kingdom Metazoa; phylum Chordata; class Actinopteri; order Clupeiformes; family Engraulidae; genus Engraulis; species Engraulis encrasicolus. The sequence goes on from NC_085876.1 coordinate 8,300,295, forward strand.
TGCCATACCAGACATGTCAAGAAAATGTAATCCCACAATCGTTGACCTTTTGTTCACAGAAAGTTCCCTTCAGGTAACTGTAAGAAGAGGTGCGGTGAGGATGTAAGAGGAGGGGAGTGGAAAGGAGGAATGTCAGGTAAAGTCAGCGTGTCTTAAAGGCTGGGTCCCTTTCACTGGTGTTAGTGAAGAGTGAACGTTCAGAAACACCATGTTGCACACCTTTAAAATGACAGAACTGCTCCCTTTATTGGTAATTATTTTATTATGACAGGACTGCTAACCAACACTGATACTACGGCCATATATTCAAAGAGAGGCAAAACACAAAATGAAAAAGGATAATTTTGTTTTACTTGATTGGTAATACGATAATGCCAGTTTTCAACATGCTGTGTACAGTATGTTGGACTGTGACCAACACTGATACGGTAACATTCCTTGTAAAATCCCTACATAAAAAGCTCATTATTCTCCCTACAGAAGCCAGAGGTAAACATAAAATTGACTTCTTTTGACTGTATATTTTGCCGGTGAAATCTCAACAGTGTTTTTAAGGATTTTAAGAATTACATTTTTCCTTTCTAGGAATCAAGAAATGAATCCCAGCCCACACAAAGACAGTGAGAGTTGACGAAACAGTTAAAAGTGTTTTACTGTGTGTTGTGTGTACTTATTTTACATAAAAGAGAAGCCCACCACTAAACTCAGCCACGGTACAGCTATGAATCAGCAAGAGTAAATTACCACATTAGTGGTGTGAAGTTAAGGTGGGGTCAACAGCACTGAGAGAGAGAGAGAGAGAGAGAGAGAGAGAGAGAGAGAGAGAGAGAGAGAGAGAGAGAGAGAGAGAGAGAGAGAGAGAGAGAAGCTTATCAGCTGAGAACAGATTTGAAAGGAACCTGAGGCTCTGATGCAATTACCATCCATGCCTTCACAATCACGAGGCCCCTTCTGAAGTGGCCGTGTCTATTTACATAGGAGGGCTCTCGCTTTGAGATGGGATGTGATGTGACGTCCTGTACGCTTGCTGAGTGAGATAAGTCAGAGGTGAAGTGATTATCATTGCCTTTGGCAGTTGATGTTTGGTAAACTTATGGCTCAATGTGTGTGATTCATTATTGTTACGTCATTGGAGCATAGGGGGATATAAATGCCCATAAACGCCTATTAACAGTTCCCTGGTGGTGCTATTGTGAACAGAGCAGTCGTGTACCATCCATTTCCCAACACTACCCATTACACAGCACAACACATTTCCCTACCCTACTAACTACTCTCTCACACACATTCTCCTGTCTCCTGTCAACTCTTCTCTGTCTTATCAATAAATACAGAAGCAAAATGCTTAAAATGTTTTAGCTTTTTTTATAGTCCCTTATGTCATGGATAAGGATACACATATTTTGCACATCTGGTTTCTTGGGATTTTACTATTTTTCGGATAGGACAGTGGAGGAGAGACAGGAAGCGAGGTGGGAAAGAGAGACAGGGAAGGATTGGGAAATGACTCGAACCCGGGCCGGGCCGGGAATCGAACCCTGGCCGCCCGCATAGCAGTCCAGTGCCCAGCCGTTAGAGCCAAAGCTGGGCCACATCTGTTTTTTTTAAGACAATAACTTTAACATCTTAACATGGAGACTGAAAGTCACTATTCATTATAGAGTATTCTTTCTGAATTCACGTTGAAGAGTAGGACTGATCAACAGTTGAGAATACATAGAAAACACAAGTGACTCCCATATCTAATACTCTGTAATAAAGTTTTGGAGTGGGGAGTTCCGTGTCAGGATTATGCTTCGGCCATTGTTAGACAATTCTCTACTAAAGAAAGAACCCAATGGCTGAAACGTAGTCCATTGTCTTCTTCATATATAGTACAGAATCTGCAAAAGACAATTGAATCCTGCCATGAAATTATTTTTTTTAAAGGATTTTATGTGTGCAGACTCACTCCAAACTTCAGTTAACATTTGTCCTGCACCTTTACCTGGGGAGAGCTTCTTCTACTCTACTGCGCAATAACCACAGCTGTAAATCGCATTACGATAACTCTTTAACATTCTTACTCTCAAATGCCGTTGCTCTCCCCTGTTTCTCCCACCAAACTTTCCACAGAAGCTATGGCACACACACACACACACACACACACACACACACACACACACACACACACACACACACACACACACACACACAATGTGTGTGTGTGCAGGGCACAAACACATTACTGAGATGTCACAGCCATGCATCATAACCACAGCTCTGTTGGCCTCTGGCCTGGGGGCTACCGAGGATGTGGGCGGGCTTAGAAGCATTGACGCCATTGGCCAGAATAGACATGTCAGACATGCTGCGGCAGATAATATGTCCCACTCAACAACACATCACTGCCAAATCTTCATTCACTCTCACACACACACACACACACACACACACACACACACACACACACACACACACACACACACACACACACACACACACACACACACACACACACACACACACACACACACACACACACACACACTATCTCTGTCTCTCTCTCATTCTCTCTCCCTCTGGCTGTTGTCCTCCTCGCACTTGCTCTTGCACAGTTAATTGCACAGTTAATTCAAAACTCTACTACACTCTACTGAAGAGTGTTAATCACTTGAGTTGCATTTAACCTTTCTTCTATACAGTGCATTTGGCTCCACTTCAACACTGTAACATTTACTCTGTGCTCTCTTGTTTTCACTCTGTTTCCTTCCTCTCCTCTCTCCCGTGCTTTTGCTCTTCCCTCTCTCTGTCTCCTCCTCCTCCTCTGTCTCTCCCTCTCTTTCTCGATCGACAGCAGCTATGTTCTCTTTCCTTAACACATCCACGCTAGGTCTTCACTCACTCTCCTCCTCTCCCCTTCTCGCTGTCTCTCACTCTCTTTTCGTCAAACTCTCTCCTGCTCACTGTGTGTAGCTCTCTCTCTCTCCCTCTGGCCCTCTCCTTGCTATCTCTCTCCCTCTGTTTCTTCCTCCTTACTAGTTTGCTCTTCCTCCTTCTCTCTCTCTCTCTCTCTCCCTCTCTCTCTCTCTCCCTCTCTCTCTCCCTCTCTCCCACCTCTCTCTCTCTCCGTCTCGATCAGCAGACGCTTTAATATCCACCCAATAACACATCCCTGCAAAGTCTTTACTCATTCTCTCTTCCTCTCACTCACTCTTACTCACCCTCTGTCATCCTCTCTCTTTCTACCTCTTGCCCTCTCTCACACTTCCTCTGTCTCTCCCTTCCTCACATGACAGCTTAGTTTGTTTTCTTTTTTTTTCTCGATCCATCTCTCCTCTGCTCTCTCTTTTCTCTTCCTTGCCTTTTCTCTGTGCTATTCATCCCATCTCGTCCAACAGGTCCAATCTCCCCCCCAACCCACCCACTCTCTCCATGCCTCGCTCTTTCTCTCTTACTGTTTCTTTTATGTATATCTCTCCATCTCTTCTCTCTCTCTCTCTCTCTCTCTCTCTCTCTCTCTCTCTCTCTCTCTCTCTCTCTCTCTCTCTCTCTCGCGCTCTCCCATGACCCAGACATGCACAGGTAACTACTGCTTCAATAAGTAATTTCGGCACACATATATGCCTGAACACACACGCACATACCCAAGCATGCACGCATGCGCATATATGGGTAGATGACGTGACGTGAACATTTTGCTGTCACAGGCTCTTAAAATTAAGTAAATTCATGCTTTCGAAATTGTCAATGTTTTAAATGATCAAACTAGTGTCCATGTTGTGAAAACGTAATGTGTAATAAAACCAGAGTTTAAATAAGTATACTTAATTTTGAGTCAAATGCCACATTTGTCCTATGGTGTGACTGTCACAAGCCTGGTTCTAAATGTTATAACATTTTTAAATAAATAATCAAAGCTCAGTCATTTCTCTAAACAATCCTGGCATGTTTTTCAAGGTGTCTATTTTGGAAAGTGGCAATGTTTAATTTTTTTCCAATTTTTCTGAGACCATATGGACTTATGAAACTTTGTCACAGAAAACAATATCCTGTGGTGTGACATCACATTTTTGGGTAATTCTGTGGATAATTATCTATTGTTGAAGCTCCAGCTGTTCTTAAATTGTGACTTCAGACCCTTAAGAAGCCAATAGCAAGGGTGGATTTTAGTTTTTTCTCTCAGAGTTCTTCAGTCAATCAATTACGTTTTGCTACCACAAGATGTATTAGTTTTGTAGTCCTTTGGTGTGACAGCCATAAAATACATTTTGACAATACTGTATATTTTCATATTTTTTTCTTATGTTTATGTATGCAAATGCATCTTACTAAAGGTGAAATTGTATTTCATTTGGCAACGACATGACTTTAAATTAACTCAAAAGCTCAAAAGTCCTATGGTGTGATGGTAAAAGTCCTATGGTGTGACACTTTGGAGGATCACACCAAAGGACAAACAGGTCACACCAAAGGACTAGATATCTGTGAAATAGCTTTTAAAACAACTGGTAGTAATTTTTTTTGTTTTGTTGTTTGACTAGATAGCCTACATATTGTGTATTCAAATTACTTATTCCTTTATTGGCCATTAGAATTTATACTTTGATGCATTGTTGATGAATATTTGCTGTTGATTTTAGATACAGTCAAAGGATATAAAATGTCATTAATGGTGCTTTGAAACCATAGAATATAACGGTAACAGTGAAGGAAAGATCAGCGAGAGAGTATATAGAGGAGTATAGATGAATAAAGTATGCTGCGGAGAGCTCAATATATAGCATAAATGTGCTTCCCAGCTTCAGATACCAAACAGGCACTGGCCACTACACACTACAGGTTCAATGGTGTGACAGTCATAGCATACCTACAAAGAGGGTGAGGTGTGATGGTCATGCCAAGGTCACACTTCAGTATGAGTCTTATGAGCTCTGCAGGTTACATTTAATGACCTCATGGTTATCATTAAGTGTTAAGATAGGCTGATAAGCTATGACTCAAAGACTTATAAGTGCAAAGTGTAGGTCCATATTGACTACAACATTACATTATGATCAAAAGACAAAATAATCATGTTGATACATTTGTTTCTGGCTCAGTTTTGCATTTCTGTCCTTTAGCGTGACATGAATGTCCTACGGTGTGACATTCTTTAAATGCTCAAATATTTGTTTGAACTTAACAATATTTTTGATAAACACTGAATATTGCATTAGGGAAGAACAAATTATCATCCCTGAAAAGTTAGTATAAATTCGGACAATTTTGAAAATTTAAAAAGAAAGATATCCCTGTATTTCCTCGAAGGTTTCTAATAAGCTCACCTCTAATGGGGAAAAAATACTTAAATGGTAATTTCTCATTTAATTAACACTTTAAAAAATTGCAATAAATATGAAGAGTGTAACAATGTTCATAAAACTCCATCAAGCCATTTCTACATTACTTAATATATATATTTCTTAACGTCACACCAAAGGACATATTTTCAGCAAATTGCTTTATCAACGTAAATAAATAATCAATTAATAGACCTACATTGTGACCACTTGGATTTTTTGAAAGATCAATTGCTGCACTACGTAGACATATACTTTTTTCCCTCATAAACAATGTTTTGTGAAAAAAATGTTTTTTGCAGCCTATCTGTCATCTACCCATATACCCATATACCCACACACACACACACACACACACACACACAAACACACACACACACACACGCACACAAAGCAGGTCTGTTACGTGATCCCCAGGTGTGTCATTACATCCAGAGAGAGAGGGGGACTCTGGGAGATGTCAGTAAGGATTCAAGACAAACAGAGAGTGAGCTGTATGCCTCTGACCCTGGCACTGTGTACACAGAACAATCTGAGCCATGCATGTCACATTCAGCCCGTGTGTGTGTGTGTGTGTGTGTGTGTGTGTGTGTGTGTGTGTGTGTGTGTGTGTGTGTGTGTGTGTGTGCCTGTGTGTGTGTGAGTGAGTGAGAGAGAGAGAGAGAGTAGTGTGTACATGTGCATGCGGTTGAACTGTGTGTGTGTGTTTGAGGGAGTATTTCTGTGTGGGAGTATGTCTGTGTGCTTAATAATTATTTGCAGACAAAACGTCTGTCTGTAGGTACAGTACAGGTATGTTACACAGAAACAAAGGGGGGCGGGTAAGATGGACAAAGAACAACAGTAAGAATGTGTTTGAACATGTGTTGTGTGTTTGTGTAGTATGTGTACAGTATGTGTGTGTGTGTTTGTGTATTTATGCGTGTGTGTGTGTGTAGTGTATGTGTGTAGTGAGGTGTATTTGTGTGTTGTATGTAAGTATGTTTGTGTGTGTGTGTATGTATGTGTGTGTGTATAGGAGCGTTCTGGGTGTGGCGTGGCAGAGTAATGCTGGCACATTCCTAGGCTGTGCACCACGCCTTTCCCTTCCCTCCGCTTGCCTTCCCTTCCCTCACCTTACCATACCTGTCTTGCACTGCCGCATTCGCACTAGCTGAAAACAGCCAGACGACCACTCCCAGCCCCAGAGAAGCTGCCCCGGCGGGACAAAGGGGTCAATTGTCCCGGGCCCAGAGAAGAGGGGGTGGGGGTAGAGGGCAGAATTGGGCTCGTATTATACCATGTACAGGGTGGGGAGCCCTTTCAGATGACTTTGTCCTGGGCCTGGCCAAAGCTGTCAGCGGCCTTGCCTGGCCACATACATACATACATGGCTGCAGGTCAAATTACTCAAGAATAAGCCTGTCTGTGTGGTGACATGAAAAAGGAAATAACATTATTAATTTCTATTGTCTTTGGATTGATTGACATGTAGTTACTCACTCTCTCTCTCTCTCTCTCTCTCTCTCTCTCTCTCTCTCTCTCTGTGTGTGTGTGTGTGTGTGTGTGTGTGTGTGTGTGTGTGTGTGTGTGTGTGTGTGTGTGTGTGTGTGTGTGAGAGAGAGAGAGAGAGAGAGAGAGAGAGAGAGAGAGAGAGAGAGAGAGAGAGAGAGAGAGAGAGAGAGAGAGAGTGTGTGTCTGTGTGTTGTGTGTGTGTTCATGTCTGTCTGTGTGTGAAGGGTGTGTCTGAATAGTACTCTAACCTTGTGGAGATAATTTACTTGCACTTAGGACAAAAGTACACAACATAGCCTACTATAATGCATGGAGGGTGTTATGTATGTCCCTTATGGCTCAGGTTTTAATATTTTACTCAGGGAAAAATGTGCGAATAGAAAACTGTATGCCACACAGTCATTTTGTCTTGAGGGAAAACTATAAACCCGCTTAGTCAAACTTTATGAGTTTGCTCCGCCTGGACTTGGTTTCTATGACCTTGAAACCTGGAAACTTCAAAAAGTTTCTTGCTCCAAAAGTATAGACATGCAGATTTTCCATTTGCTTCCATTTCTCTTTTTTGCAGTCTCTCTTTCTCTCTCTCTCTCTCTCTCTCTCTCTCTCTCTCTCTCTCTCTGTGTGTGTGTGTGTGTGTGTGTGTGTGTGTGTGTGTGTGTGTGTGTGTGTGTGTGTGTGGGCAGACGCACCACCAGACGCATGTGGACAAGCTAGGGACACCCATATGAAACAAGACAGCAAACAAGACAAATTGATTAATAGATATGCGCGCAGGCACCCAACAACACGAACACACCGTGAAACAAAACGATTAGGCTATAGCTTCTCTTCTTCTATGTCAACCTGTTCAGTTTTTTTCTTCTGTCTTTTTTTTTTAAGACAGCTGTGACGTTCCATGGGAGGGGCCTCTCGATCCCAGACACGGGAAGAGGACGACTGGTAACTTTTTCCCTCGGCAGAAGGCACGGGCAAAGCAGGAATCGGCCGAGTGCGAACAGGTTTTGCAGCGCTTTGGGTGGAGTCCGCGGGGCGATGGCAGGAATGTAACCTTGGACTTCGAATGGGAAAAGTGTGAGCAGGTCGTTGGATATACTGCCGGAGATCGAGGAGCGACTGGAAGAAATTTAGGTGAGAAGAAACTTGTGCGCAAAGTGAGCAAGGACCGTCCGTCCTCATTGTAAACATAGCCTATTGTCAAGTATCAGTGGCACCAGCCAGACTGGACAGCGTAGCTTTGCTGTATCTTTACTCTAGCAAGCTGTAATTGAAAACTAAATATTGCAAATTGCATGTTGTATTGGCTCTCCTGCTGATCTTGGTAGGTTTTCAGTCCATTGCGAACAATGGAGTAGTTTCTTCTTTGCCCATTGGAAACGTTCAACTCCTACAGGCTTGCGCATTGTCCATAGCCTACCTATTCAAGGTAGCCTATGCAGTGACCGTTGCGGACCGACAGGTGACAAGTAGGCCTACCTTGCTGCCCCATTTGAATGTAGATAAAGTGACAGGGGGTACCATTGTGAGAGCAGATTCCGTACGTTTGAGTGGATCGACGAAAACAGACATTGCCGTTGTTCCTAATCAGTTCGTGCCGTTATGGCGAGTGCCAACATTCAGGCGCACTGAGAGGGAAATCAAAACCAGTCATACGCCTGGGTTGGGATGAGTGTCACATAGGCCATGACAAGTGCTAGTGAACATTCATTTGAAACAATCAAGCTTGTGGTGTAGTGGTAGCCTACTTTCAAAAAACAAACTGTGAAGAACCACCAAGAGCAATTTAGGCCCTGTTGAAATGCGTTTTAGACAGCCCACCATTCGAAATAATATCAAGGATGCACTGACTGTATTGTCTTATGAGGACACCTCCATGATCTCAGATTTCAATCAAAACTCCTAATTAAATTAAGATAAATATTATCTGTCCTTTAGCCTACAAGCAAATTTGTTTTTGTGAGTTGGCAAACTTAAATTTCAACTTACTTTTTAAATGATTATAGTTGTTGTGTTACATGATGACTCACCCTGTCATTTTCACAACTGATAACTAATTTTAAAGTTCAGTCATCCTGTACCACACCAAAAAACAAGAAAGCAGGTAGGCCTACTATGGGGGGGGGAGGGGTGGGGTAGTCAATCAAGCTTTGACAGCCTGTCAAATAGTCAAATGCATCAGGTGTTGAAACACATTGTGTAGGCAGTGGAATGGCTGGACCATGAGGATGACATTACGGTCTTAATATATCAGGGAGACATCACTTATGCATGCTTTACATACCTGTGTCAACTAGCCTACTTATTAAGTGTGACAGCCAAGTTGTTTCTGATCATTACATGATAACAACATAGTGTATAACCGCTTATCAGTTGTAATTTGCATATATCTACTGTAGCTTAAATGTAAACATTCTGTGTAAGAGGAAGATCATATCCTATTTGAGAATATAAATGATACACACTTTTTGTAAGTAATGCATGATTGTATGCAGTAAAGTAAAGCATGCATAGTAGGCCTAAGCAGAGTATATAGGCCTAGGCAGAGAGACATGTGACTATCATCATTGGAAGGGGTATTTTGTAGCCTATATAAGTTTTATAAAGTATGACTTGAAAACACCTAAAAGTAGCCTATGCATTTTAGGATGAACAACATTCACAACACAAAATCTGTATCTGTTCATGGGACCTTTAGCCTAGTCAAGATGGTAGGTGTTTGTTGTCAAGGTGGCCACCTTCTGCCAGAGGAAACCCATGATATCTATAGCACAACCCCCCCCCCCCCCCCCCACTCCCAAAGGCACATGAAATTACATCAATTTACATAGAGAGTGTCATAATTATGAGCTAGGAATTAAAGATAACATGCCTGCCATCTATGGAGAAGTATTAACAAGGTTTTAAAATATACTTTAATGAATATACTTGATGTTTTTTTCAATATCACTTCTTTTTTTAACTTTTGGCCAACTGAGGGCCCCTAGGCTTCAGCCATATCTCCTGTGCATTAATCCGCACCACACAATAGAAGCATAGTGGAAAAGTTTCTCTTGCGAGTTTCGAGGGGGAGGAAGGGGTTTCAACCAACCCAGAACACACAAAACAAAACATGATAGTGTGTGAATAGCTAAGAAGAATATAGCAAGGACAATGGCTATAGTAGCTATATCATATCATGTTGCCTCCTTCCATCACCATCTGTTCTGCAGCCTACATCTCTTTGTCATGGGAGACGCTTCTCATTGGCTGTTGAGCTGCAGGTAGTAGCAATCACTGCAAGATGTGATTGGTTAACATTGTGTTTTGAGAGTGACAGTGAGACTTGTGGATTGTATTTTAGTTGTCCATTGTCAGGGTCTTGTGTTGCTCGTCAACAAATTTGTCCTTTTTCATAAACATTTAACCCTGCCACTAATTTCAAATATTTACTGCTTATGCGCTTCAATGTTGGAACAACACACGTTTTAGTTCTGTCCCAGTGCCACTCTTGTCATTTTAACATCTACTGCCATTTAACATCAAAGGACCACAATGGAAATCAGTCTCCAAGCTTTACTGTGTTATCCTGACACTCTGTTTTTTTAATGTATTAGAACTGACAATGTCAAATGAAATCATTCATTCATTCAGGGGTGGAGAACCTATGTCTCGGGGTGCGTTTACGGTCCTTGAGGCCATTTCATCCGGCCCTTGACATAATTTTAATGTTAAGCAGCTTCACATGAAATATCACATATTTTGTTAAGGAATCTTAGAAATTACATTTGCAGTACAATTAAGTTATATTTAGGGGACCCAGAGAAGGTGGGGTCTGTTTTAAAGTAGTTGCTTTCAATGTAGGCCTAAATTGCAGGGGGAAATCCTGGTTTGTGTTCATAGTACGGCCCTTGGAGTACTTCTATGGCCCTTGGAGGAATTTGAAGTGACCCCTCAAATGAAAAAGGTTCCCCACCCCTGCATTATTGGAACTGGGGTTGACGCTCCATATTTATGCATCATCGTGAAATACTTTGGGAACGGATGGAAATTAGGCAGGATAAAGCTGCTCAAGCCTTAGCACCATCGGAATGTCTAAATTCATGGGTGATATCTTGTGTTTTTGCAGCATGAAGGTGAATGTAGTTGACAGAGTCGATTGGGCGAGAATGTTACCCACTGGCCCTTTAACTTGAAATGCCGTTATCGTCCACAGTGCTAAGTACTAATTGTAACTACATGAAGTACCTCAAGTAATTCAATTAAAGCATCTGAAAGTACATTATAGGCATGTACAAGATATGTTAGGGAATGCATTAGAGCATTTTTACTAAACAGCAATGTTTTCATTTAATCAACATTAAAAAATGTGGGTTTATGAAAAAAAAAGTCCTTACTTGGTTGGCTGCTGTAATTGTAGGCATCTCTGTCTGAGCTTGATTGGTGGCACCGTTGGTGGTCGAATGACTTCAAAATCAACAAAGAGAAAGTAATTTACAACAACCTCTTGGAATAACACTTTCACTTTAACCTTCAGCTTTGGTCTCCAGCCCAGCTGGCCATTGAAACTTGGAGATTGAAGTGGTAAACAGGCAGGCTAGCAACAATTCAGTGGTTATTTGTTCTCATTCAGAATGACAAATGATATTACTGATGCTCAGGTTATTTATGTCTATCTAATTGTATGCATATCTAGTTATGTATGTAATTACTGTATGTAGTTATGCATTTATATATGAGTTTGATGCTGTGAAATTGCAATTGTGCTTTGTAGTATATGGGAACTTTGCTTTCTTTCACAGCTTGGTTAGTAATGAGAGCCTCCTGCATATCACTACAATAAGGCTGGTACATTGAGAGTATATACTCTCAATGGGCTGGTAAGACTGGATATTGCATACTTTAATGGCAGCACACACCCTGGACACAGAGAAGAGATAGTAATAAAGAGAGGTAGCACATCGCTTCACAGACATTATGGCCACCCCCACCCCCACCTGTACACATTCAATGCCTTTATAGATGCATACACACATAGCTAACTTTATAGACACACACACACACACACACACACACACACACACACACACACACACACACACACACACACACACACACACACACACACACACACACACACACACACACACACACACACACACTCTCCTTCAACTTCTGGAATAGAAAGGAAATGTGAACAAAGTAGAGCGGATAGGAGGATACAAGAACAGACAGAGGTAGATAACTGGCAGGCAGAGGTCGTAAAGTGATAAGAGATAGGGCAGCGAAGTGGCCCTCTCTGGTTACAAGCGAGCCCTTTAAGGCTGTTAAGGCAGTATGAATGTAGAGAACTGAGAGGTACTGAGAACTGAGATGTAGAGAACTTGTACAGTGACCCAATAGGCACTGCACTTACCCTGTTAGTACAGAGGCGCAGAACTGAAAGGTACTGCAGTTTCCCTACATTCACATTGCCACTGGACCGTTGAGGGTTGACAGAAGGCGTGTCTGGCTGAATGGGGTTGTATTTTCATGTAGGCCTACATGCTGTCACTGTCTGATTGCCAAATGGATCTGCGGCAACCATCAAAGTTGAAAAAACTTTTGGCAGAGGCAACAGAGCCGACGGCCCCCAAAATGCATTTTGCATCCGACTATGCAGGTGAATAGGATCAGGTAATCATCAGATCCTATGTATTATCATATTTTACCAGGCCTTAAGTACATATGAGCAATTTCTTGAAATAAGGTGTGCTGTTCCTTTAAGGCAGCACAGATGGAGCGAAACTGTTACTGATGTAAGACAGTACAGATGCACAGAGAACTGAGAAATGCTGGATTTACTGCGGCCAGGCAATACAAATGTGCAGAACTGAGAAGCATTGCATTTATTGCATTACGGTAGTACAGATGTACGCAGCTGAGAGGCACTGCACTTAATGTGTTAAGGCAGTACACATGCACAGAGCTGAGACAACTTGGTTGAAAGAGGCGCTGCATTTACTACAGTGTATGTACAAGTACAGATGTACACAAATGTACACACCCCTTGAACACTAAGTGATTTTCTCTGAAACGAGGATTCCACCCACCATCCAAACAGTTCATCCTCATGCCTGCTTTAGTCTACCGATGTGGTCGAACTGATGGGATGTTGAACTAATGGACTTTCGGACAAATAGCATGGAACCCAGCTGAGATCCACAGCATTTGCAGCACAGATAACAGAGTCACTGCACTTGCTGGGTAGAGCTCACCTAGGCCATGTCTGAGAGGTCTGTGTGGTGTTCGAATGGTTTTTTCCCTACCTACACAGTCCATGTTGTGAACAAGTGATTAGGATTCTGGGCCCTGTTTCTCGAAAACATCTTTGTTAACCAGTAGGCTAGTGATGCACAGATCAATCGGCTGCTGATCATGATCGGCCGATATTGGCTAAAAACAGCCTGATTGGTATGGGCAAAAACATGCTCATCAAAACAGATTATGTGACATAAATTACTAGCGACAATTTTCTAAGGCGAGACGTGTTAACAGAACCGGCAAAAAGACTACAGTAGGCCTACAGGTGCATCTTGACAACACAATGACTTCTCCTGTAAAGCCGGGCATATTTTCACTCGTGGGTCTTAAGCTTCTGCTCACACTGCACGATGGAATTTCACTGTTTAAAAGTTCACAGCTCACGACTCACGTCCTCACACTACACGAGCCGACAGTCGGATGCGAGCAAAATGCTTCCACTGTACGACGCGACAGGCATGTTTCCCCGATCTGCAGAGGAGGGAACATGCGCACCTGAGGTGGAGATGAGGTCGCGCTCAACAGCGAATTGCACGGCCCTATTAATTTGTGCATGTGAAGTGTCAAATCGGGACGTAGCGCTGCTTTAACTGTGCGATTTACGCACGAGCCACGACCAGAATTTCAAACCGTTTTGATTTTCTTGCGACCCTGCGATTGCACGATCGTGAGGCGAAATCGCTTGTCGTTACCCCATGTACACTGCACGATGCGAGACTCACGATTGACCTGCGATTGAACAAGAAATCGGCCCGACTCTCAAAAAGTCGTGCGAGTGCCAAATCGGGGCAAAAGTCGCACAGTGTAAGCCCAGTTTAAGATGTAAATCTTGCCATATGCAATGTAATGTAAGCTATGTAATGATGAAATCCCTCGAGGACCACTAACCATCAGACATCTAACAATGCAACACTCAACTGAAAATGCAGAGTATGAGAAACTTGTCAAGATGAAGCTAACAGGTTCATCCCCATCCCTTAGTCAGCAGCCGCACATGGTAGCCTAAGGCGCTGTTAACTCCAGGCTCTTTGACAGTGTTTTGCTTCTTGTATGCGGTAGAGACTATCCTAATACTTCAGTTTTATTTAAATCTTAGTTTGTTAGTTGTTAGTTGTACATAGGCTGATGCAAATTGTGATTATGATTGGTCTACCTCAATTTAGAAAATGTCAGTATACTGTAGACAGTCAGATTACTAATAGTCTGAGGACTACTAAAAGGAAAGATTCCAATTGTTTCTGTGATGGGCAGTGATCAGTGATCGGCAGATCATCATACCAGTTACCGACTTAGTAGATTGCCAATGCGAAATTGCATTGCATCCAAGTAAGTTGCTAACATAGCAACAACGCTGTCAAGAACCACATCCCTGGATAGTTCTGTTGTCAACATACAGTATGTAGGCCTAGTTATAAAATGAGGGTCATTTTATTTCATTCTGTGTAACCCTTATTTGCCCTGGGAACATTCCACAGAACATTCCAATGTTCAATAGTTACAACAGCAGGGCACAAAGTAGTCTTTTATTGGGTGTTTTAGCACTGTTGTTGGCTTCCAAACAGGGACTGTCCCTATTAAAATGTAAAACATCTGGTCACCTTCACAACTGAAGAACATAGGAAACAGACAGTGACTGTAGTGACACATCATGAAGACATGGGAAGACAAAAGTGCTTAGTTTGCAAAGTGACATGAAAAAAACATAAATTATGTGTGTACTGGCAATGTAGTGCGACATCTGGCATGTGTGGGTAGAGAAAGTGTTCAACTGTGTGATTACTATAGGGGTTGGGCTCTATTCATTTTCAGTTATGTTATATATCAGATCTCCTTATTATTCCATACTGTATCAACATCAGCACGACTTGAGCATAGGGATGCAAACGATTAATCGATTAATCGACTTTAATCGATCAATGCATTAATCGATTAAAAAAACATTAATCGCAATTAATCGACAATTCAACTGACAAGAGATCCAGGTGAAATGGGCATGTGAAGAGTGTGTGTGAAGAGGGGCGTGAATAGTGGGAATATTTAAATCACCTTTGGATTAAAGAATTGAAATAGAATTAATTTAAATGTGGTATTTTATCTCACTTTTTAATTAAAATTTTTAGACTTGGTAGTTTTTTTTTCGAGAAACATTGAGATTTCGGGGGGGAAACGCAGCTTATCAATTAATCGTAAGTCGATCGATAAGGCTATCAACTAATGATTAATGAATTAATCGATAATTTGCATCCCTACTTGAGCATGATGACTGAATAAAAAAAAACATTTGATTATTTGCCACTGAGTCCACCCACTACAGTACGTACAAATTCATATCTTTGTCCCTGAATTTTTCCTTTTTCCTCCTGTCTTTTTCCACAGTTTGTAAAGGACTAGTGTATATGCTATTCAAAGACAGTTGTTCTTGTTTGGTGTAATGGCAATGGTTGTTGTGAACTTGGAACAATCACAAGTATGAGTAAAATAGTTACATGCTTCTCTGCCGTAATGTACTGAGAATGCACCCATTCACCAATATACAGGTATGGGTAACTCTGCCAAGAATGTACAGTTCACAGGAAAGTGGCCATTTTCAGACGGCATTGCTATACGGTAAATGTTACGAAATACATACAGCCCAGTGAAATATACCGGTGTTAACACTGTTTCCGACAACATTTGGACCAACTCAAAATAGTGCTATGTTTACTCTTTGGTCAGTGTAACCTGTAGGCTATGTTCAGTTTTCTACACAATATTGTGTTGCCTAAATATTAAAGAGCTGTACAGTTGAAATTACACTGGCCACCAATAGAATTTTACGCTGACCTTTGACTCCACTGTTTGACTGTTTGACTTTCCGCATTGCTGGAAGTAACATACTCAATCTGGATTTCTCGGAAATACTGACACCTCGTTTTTTATTGTGTGAGCCAGCCAATTCCTCTGTGCACAAAAAACCCCAAATCTTTTAATTAACAAAACATCACCCTGTGGACGTGTCTGTGCATGGACCCGTTTGCTAAGGAAATGCCTGAAGATGTTTTTTTGGATTCACGCATGTGGCTGTAACCGGTAGATGGTAGAAAAGCCTGGAGTAAAAAGAGTCATGATTCATTTGTAAGTAAAAGTGGGCTACATTTGAATCACAATATCTTGTTAGCGTCGTCTCAGGTGCTCACGTAGGCCTTCAGTTTTTACTCTCGTGCTGCTGAAACCGTACCCTCCCGAAGGGTGTAGAACTAGTTTCTGCACAGCAAGTGTTACAGGAGCATTCCAATGCTGATGCTCTGTTCTGACACGTTGTCTTATTTTCCTACTAACACATGAAGCAATGGCCTCTTTAACCTTTAACTAACATAATATTGTGTTATATTGCATTATGTTACATTTACAAATATGTTACAAACTACATCAAGATATGACACCATAATTTGTAATGACACTAAGTTACTACCCCCCCCCCCCATTATCAATTACTGTGAATGTGCCAGCACTACAGTATCTAGTGTAACTGCCACACCTGTATTAGTCTACTTAATATTACTCTTGTATTCTATAGTGAATCTCTCACTTAACTGATTGTGTTCTTGTTTGAGGATAGTACACACTAGAAGAGACAAGATATCTCTGCATGTTTTGAGCATGAGTGTGCGGATGCACACACATAGCACAGTTTCGAAACAGGTCAAAAAGTTATCATTTAGAAAACCCTTGGAGCGTGTGGGTGAGGTTGAATGGCGTATAACATGAAGGGCAGGCCTATACACTGTGACAACACGACTTGGAGAACAGCAGCCGTTCAATGGTAGTGAGTGAGTGACTCCCTGCTTCAGGCTACAACAGTGAGTCACTGAATGCTTAGTCACAAGAGAATTCTCTTTCTCTCTTCCTCTCTCTCTCTCTCTCTCTCTCTCTTTCTTTCTTTCCCCCTATCTCTCCCTTCTCTCTGTTGCTCTTTCTATCACTCTTTCGCCCTCTGTCTTTCTTTCTCCCTCTCTCTCTCTGAGTCACTTTCTGTAATCCTGTGCCAACCACACCAGACCACAGACCATGTTTCCGTGGCAACTAGGCAAACACACCCATACATGCCGCCGGTCTGCTCCACTCTAATGTATTTGCGCGCGCTGTTTTCTTTTGAATCTCGACCTGACTGGGGGAAGCCATGGAAAAGTATGGAGCTAATTGCGAGTATGGTGGAAATAATAAGCAGTCCTTGGAATAGACCGCAATGGCGTTTGTCCAGTTGATTTTGTGTGTGTGTGTTTTTTTAGAGAACCAGAAATAGCCCAATAAAAAAGTGGGAGTTCTTTGCTCAGCAGAGCTGCAATGCTGTTCAACTTTTGAGTGGTTTCTGATGTCTTATAAACAGTTTTTACATAACAAAACCTTCATACTGTAGAATAATATTTGGAATAAGCCAATAAACACCAGCGTGATTTCGCTAAAAGCTTCAGGATATACTGTAATTATAAAGAGGAAGTGGTTACTTTGGGATGCCCTTTCTTCCTCAGTTATCCTAATATGGCAATGCACTGTGATTCAGTGAGTTTACAGTGTCCATCTGCCTGCGTAAAAAAGTTGATGAGGTGGCATAGACAGAGCATGTTTGATCAAGTACATGAGAGCATCACAGCAATTACAGGTCTACACACACGCGCACACACACGTTACACACACACACACACACACACACACACACACACACACACACACACACACACACACACACACACACACACACGCGCACACACACGTTACACACACACACACACACACACAAAGGATGGATTGCGAAACTCGCACTTGCAGATGTAGAAATTGTTTTGTTGCTGTGGTTATGCAAGTGCTATCACTCCAAATAGATATAGCTCCCCTTCCAGTAGCAGTGGTGTTTACACCATAAAAACAGCCTTGTAATGTGCATCGTTGAGGGGGTGAGGGAGAATGAAGGGAAATTAGTCCTTACAGGCTACGTCTATCTTATCTTGGTAACACTTTAGAATAGGGATCGTGCTAGACACTTACACATGCCTTACTGACTGTATTAGTAACTTATGTTAGAAGATGTGTTCAGAAAAATGTGTCATTTGTTTATTTCAAAGGACTTAGTAAGCTCATACAGACAGGCATTAGGCATATATTATATTAGTGCCTTACATGTAAACCCTATTCTAAGTGTTATCCTTATCTTTAAAATTTCAGTTAACAATTGATTTTCTAACATGAATCGTACATGTAAGCCATGTTCTTTGTTCTAAGCAGTCTGCTGACATTGAAGACAGAATGTCCAAACCACTCACTTCAAAGTCAATGTTTGAATTTACCCTTTGCTATTGATCCTCACTTACTTTATTAGAAGACTATACAGTGAATATACACTAAATATACAAAATCCTTCAGTAATATTTTCACAGAATAAAGATAGCCATACTTATGTATATAACCTTAACCAAACACTTCTGTCAGACAGCGAGAGAGGAATGCCCTAACCTACGACCTGATAACTAGAAGCAGGTTCCGTCCCAGGAACTTGCGAGTTGAAAAGGGCGTGTTACAAGGTGCAGGGTGTGTCATCATTTTCTAGGTGTGTGGACATGCCACAGACAGGCAGGGCGAGTCAAAAGTCACAGATCACGAGAAAGATCACGGAAAGATGCAGAATTGTTTTTCGAGGCTATGATTATTGTGTGGAGTAAAAAAAAAGCCAGGCGCATTATTGTCTCTACACAGTGAAAGTGAAGTGTTATATCAACACTTAGGGAGTACTCTTGGACCAAATACAAGTCAGAGAATGCTGAATCCAATCTCTAAGTGTTGAATTAGCGTCACTTTTTTTTTTCACTGTGTGCTCATTTTCATTTCACCACCACAGGGTGTTCGGTAATAAGCTGTTAAGACTTAACAAATGCGGTTTGCCTGACTGCATCTCAACACCGCATACACCTACACCTGCGTGTTTAGACAACTCAAAGGCAACACCAGCCTTTCCAGTCAGCCAGCCTCTGGTGACCTTTACATGAAGTATCACTTCTATGTACTTTGGCAGGAAGGAAGCCAAACTGTGATTAGGATTAGCTGCTATGATTTCTGATTCACCGTATGTTTTAAAAATTGCATGTAATAAATCAGTCAAAATGGGGTATTTTGTTCCTTTTAGTTCAGTAAAAGCTAAACTGAAAGGATGGGTATTTAATAATGAAAGAGATGACTTCATTTTTTAATGCAACACACAGCTAAAATGACTAAGCCTACTTCAAAGCTCTCTACAAATTCAGTGTTTCGGAATTCTGAGTGAAACAATTGGTCATTTTCAGACTCTTGGCTACCATAAATGGTACATATTTTGTGCCGAACATCCAATAATTAGATAATAAAAAAACATACTGTACGGGCTACGCAAAGAATCTCGTCTAGGACAAATATAACGCAATACTCAAATAGGGACAATGGCCTTTCTCTAAAACAGATATGTTCCCATAATCACCAGGGGAACACATGGAACAATTCCAAGGGCCCAGTTCTGACAGGAATCCGTTTGAGGAGGAAATACATGATATATTTTGATGGTATTTTTCTAGCAGTGCCTTTGATAATCAAAATTGTTTTTCTGCCTTCTAGGTCTCCCTCTAAGCCCCAACCTCCCCCCTCACCTCACCTCACCCTCCTACCGTACCATTGGCCATGGCCCACCGTTCGCAGAGCTCCTCGGTGGGGGAGAACCCCCTGGACCCCAACTACCTGCCCCCCCACTACCGCGAAGAGTACCGCCTGGCCATCGATGAGCTCATCGAGAACGACGAGGAGGGCTACCACCAGTTCTTGCAGAGCGCCAACGTGGTGGGCTTCCTGTCGCAGCTGGAGATCGAGCACATCAAGCGGCACGTGCAGCCGCCGCAGTCCCAGCAGCAGGCCCCCTCCAGGACCGGCTCGCAGCTGGAGCTCACGTACCATCCGACGGAGGACGACACCTCGTCCGACACCTACTGGCCCATGCACTCGGACCTGGACGCGCCGGGCCTGGACCTGGGATGGCCGCTGCCACAGCACTCGTTCGTGGGGCCCACGGAGGTCACGACCCTGGTGAACCCCTCTGACCCAGAGATGCCGAGCATCAAGGAGCAGGCGCGGCGGCTTATCAAGAACGCGCAACAGGTGAGCACACGGCTGAGTATGCGCTCTAAATACTGTACATCGTATATATATATATGTATATGTATATATATATATATATATATATACAGTGAGGAGAATAAGTATTTGATCCCTTGCTGATTTTGTTGGTTTGCCCACTAATAAAGACATGATCAGTCTTAAATGTTAATGATAATATGTATTCTAATATGGAGAGACAGAATATCAAAAATAAAATCCTGAAATTAACTCTAAAGAATATATATTAATTGATTGATATTTAATTGAGGGAAATAAGTATTTGATCCCCTGCCAACTATTAAGAGTTCTGATCCCGCAGATCAAATGGCACTTCCAATCAACTTGTTATCTGAATTGAACACACCTAGTAACCTACACAAAAGACACATTGAATCTGCAGAATCAGTCCATAGAATCAGTCAATCAATCAAACTAAACTCGCCAACATGGGACAGACCAAAAAGCTGTCAAAGGATGTCAGGGACAAGATTTTAGAACCCAACAAGGCTGAAATGGGCTCCTGGATATTAAGGAGCAAACTGTTGGTGCATTTCTTCCCAATTTTAGGACATACAAAATGATCATCAATCATCAATCTTAGGCCTGTCTGTGGTTCCATACAAGATTTGACCTTGTGGGAATTTAATAACCAGAAAAAAAGAGATAAAGCCCCGTTAATACTGTATGAGAGGAGCTAGGAAATGATCTCAAGGCAGCTGGGACCTCAATCACTAAGAAAACTATTGGAAACACTTAATACCACAGGGAATTAAAATCCTGCAGTGCATGTATGGTACCCCTGCTTCAGAAGGAACCTGTTCAGGCTCACCTGAGGTTTGCCAATGAACATCAAACTGGATTAGGATATGATTGGTAGGTGCTGGAATCAGATGACACCAAAATCAAGCTGTTTGGCATTAACACAACTGCCAACAACAATGTGTTTGGAGGAAGAGAAATGCTGCCTATGATCCCAAGAACAACACCTTCTCCAACATCATAAATGAAAGTGGTAACATTATGTTTTGAGGTTGTTTGTCTGGCCAAGACACAGGACAACTTCACATCGTCAAGAAATGGATGGAGGGAGACATGTAAACGTACAATGCTGCATGCCAACCTCTTTCCCACCACCACTAGACTGAAGGTGGGTCATGGATTGGCCTCCCAAAATGATAATAATCCATAACATACAGCCCAAGCAACGAAGGAGTAGCTCAGGCAGAAGCACATTAAGGTCATGAAGTGGCCCTAGACAGTTTCTAAACATTAACCCTATAATAATCCGATGAAGGGAACAGAAGCTCCCATTTGCCAAGCTACAGTCATACAACTTCAATGATTTAGAGATGATCTGCAAAGAAAAGTGGACAAAAATCCTTTCTAATATATCCACAAACATTGTCATTAACTGAAAGAAACATCTGACCTCTGTACGAGAAAACAAGGGCTTTGCCACCAAGTATTTTGTCTTCTTTGACTAGAGGGGTCAAATACTTATTTTCCTCAATGTAATACAAATCAATTAAAATATATTCTTCAAAGCTATTTTCTGGATTTTCTTTTTGATATTCTGTCTCTCCATATTAGAATACATTTTATCATTAATATTATAGAATGATCATGTCTTTATTAGTGGGCAAACCAACAAAATCAGCAAGGGATCAAATACTTATTCTCCTCACTGTATATATATATGTATATATATATATATATATATGTATATGTATATATATATAAATAATGTAATATATTGGTAAATTTTAGAAACACAACGGACCCTGTTAAAGTAAAGAAAGCACAGCAAAATATGTTGTATGATGTAATCTGTATTGTATTATATGAGAAGCGGTTGGGGAGTCTGGATAACAGCTTTTAGAAACGCAATGGACCTGTTAAAATAAAGGAGAAATTCTCTTCTTATGATCTTGTGGGAATTAAATAAAAAATGGCAATTTAATATGCAGTACATCACATTTGTGGCATGACTCAACAGAACTGGATTGTTTTTAAAACCAAGATAATGTGTTAAAATATATCTTGTAGTGTTCCATGCATCCGTATGTAGGACATGCTGCTGAAGTGTTCATGGGTGTTATGTACTATGTCATGTCTGAAGGATGATTAACGACTATTGTGTTAACTCATCTGCGTTGTAAGGCTCACTTGGAGTGAAAATATTTGAACTGCATTATCAGCAGTGTCGACATCAACAAAGGCAAACTTTTGAACCAGCCATGAATGCCAAGAATGCGGAGAAGATGAAGCAGATTTTTTCCAGGCTTAATTTTTCATTTGGCATCTTACAACATCCATCCATCCTTATCACACTCACACATATATCCAGTATCCAACTGTGAAGGGCACCCATTTTTATGATGTTCTCATGCATATCATGAGTTGTTTATGTTGATTTTGAACCCCAACCTTGGTCCCTGGGTCCGGTAGCTTGAAGTTCAGCAGCGATATCACTTAACTCGACATCATTTTATATTGCCTAGTGTAAAGACTTTCCCTTGATGTTTTTTTTGTTGTTGTTTTGAAAGGTCATCGCCGTGGTGATGGACATCTTTACAGACATTGATCTCTTTGCTGACCTCCTGGATGCTGCCGCCCGCCACGTGCCCGTTTACATCCTGCTAGACGAACAGAATGCCTACCATTTTCTCAACATGGTGACAAACTGCAAAGTCAACTTGGAGATGATTCATGTAAGTTATTAATTTCTTATGGCAGCCTGTCTTCCATAAGATAAAACACCCCATGACTCAGAAGTAAAGCTTTAGCAATCTGAGCAGTCCATTCCCTGTGATTAGCGCTTTAATGCAAGGCCTCAATTGAAAGCTTGTTGTCATCAAAATGGCAATGACAAAGTCTTAATCTGTCACTGAAGACAAATTAATGTTATGATGTAGTTGTTGTTTGCTGTTTCAGCAAACACTGAATCGGATCCCTGGCGATCTGATCTGTACTGAAGGTGTTTCTATCACACTATTGCTGTCTGTTCCATGTATTCTGTGTTTATTTACTACCTTCATACTTCCACAAAAAGCTTAGCAAGTTAGGCTAAATCCACATGTGGGCATGTGTGTTTATGTTATAGATGATGCGTGTACGGACTGTATCGGGTGTCACGTACTTCTGCCGCACGGGCAAGTCATTTAAAGGACAGGTGATGGACCGTTTCCTGATGACCGATTGCAGAGCTGTGCTCAGTGGAAATTACAGGTAAGAACCTTCCATGAAAAAAAACTGACCTGGAACTGCCACTCCCACAGTTTAGGGTTTATGGTTGACCTCATCCCATACAGTTAAATACATGTTTTATGAACTGTACAGATCATTTGTGTCTTAACATCTGTTGCACATGAGGCATACTGAAAAAACTGTTCTATTGTATCATCTCACGTAAATATTGGTTAATTAGTTTTAATGTTGGTTACCATAAATAAGTCACATGTGAAATGCAGAGGGCACATTTTATTGTGCAATGTGTGTTATCAAAATGATCAATGAGGCTGCCTTTCTCTTTCACTTTATAAACATTTCAGTGAGAGCTTCTAATCTGTCTCATCTTGTTTATTGACAGCTTCATGTGGTCTTTTGAGAAGATCCATCGCTGCATCGCCCATCTCTTCCTGGGGGAGTTGGTGGCCACTTTTGATGAGGAGTTTCGAATCCTCTTCGCCCAGTCCCAGCCTTTGGTGCTGGAAAACGCACTGGTGCCCTCCGAAGGCGGTGGGTACTTCGGCAGCAGCCAGTTTGGTAGCCTCAAGAGGTCCCAGTCCATGCGTCAGACGCGCGGCTACTTCCGCCAAGCAGAGCTCTCCTCTTATGCCTTCGGTGACCGTGTGGATTCTTCACTGCAATTCAGGCGAGAGGACCCCTTCCGTCACACCATGGAGCATGGCGGTGGAGGCATGAAGATAGGAAAGTACTCCTCGCAGCAGTCCTTTCGCATGCAGCAGCAGGGCTACATGGAGCAGGGCGGGCGCTCCTTCATGGCTTCGCAGCAGGTCGAGAGGAACGCCTTCAAGAGGCACAGCTATGCCGAGGGCACGCAGGAGAGCTACTCCTCGTCGCGCACGTACATGAAGCACCGCGTCATGAGTAACCTGGAGGAAATGGAGCAACAGTACCAGAGGGAGCAACACATGCACCATGCTGAGGGCTTTGGAGGAGCTTACGAGCAGCTCCGCAGTCGTGCTCTAAAGCACACGGACCAGCACTCCGATGGCGGGTACATGCCCGAGTTGGAGCCACCGTCCGATTACAATGTCCTGACGTCTGACGACCTCAGCCATGGACAGTCTCACCCGCATGCAGGACGCTACGACCCAACAGGCCACAAGAGGCCCACGGCGGGCCAATCATACGCGTGCCAGAGTTCCCCGACTCAAACTCACCCGCCAGACTTAAAACAGAGGTTTGATGGTGCTAAGGGAGACCATGGAGGACAGGACCACGATGCAAAGCAGGGCTTGAGAGACTGGAGAATCAGCTCGTATCTCAGTGCGTATGAGGACGCAGATGACGAGTGTGCACAGGAACCTCTTGGCCCTGACGCCTTCGACGAACCGGACTCTGAGCGGAGATTTGAAACCAGGGAGCATCCCAACAGGCCAAAACTGGATATGCGACCAAAATATGGTAAACCTATCCTTCCTGACAGAAAAGGCATTAGGGACAGTTCCAAGGACTTGAACATAGCTGACGAGTCAAAGATGAAGCCAGCGGACTCTCTTTCCTCTTTGGGGACTGAGGACGAGGCAGAGGGACGAGATTATGGCCTTACCAAACACGAATCTTTCCGCTCCCGAATAAACCCAATGCTGCAAAGGAGCTCTCGTCTGAGATCTTCACTCATTTTCAGCTCCTCGAAGTTAGAGACGCACAATGCGTCCACGGCGGAGGACGGTGACGGTATTAAAACCTCATCTGTGGTGGCTGAAATCCTGGAGAAGAGGAGGTCACTGTCAAGGGAGCCTTTTGACTGGAGCAAGCACAAGAGGAATCAAGCTACTGACTCAGCAGAACCAAAAACCTCAGACAGCAACGCTGTGACATCTGGCGAGACGACGAAAAAGGCCTTAGCGGAATTAAAGGAAGAGACCAAAGAGGACACCAATAAAACCAAAGTGGAAACATCCAAAACTACTGAAGAGAAAGAATCAGCAAATGAGAAAAAAGATGTAAAAACCCTGAACATGAATGATCCCGAAAGCCGACTTCTATACTTTAAAGAACTCGCTGCAAAGAGAAAAGTAGCAAGGGAAGAACTGGAATCCAGCACAGAAAGAACTCATGGAACAGGACTGAAAAAGTCTGATCTTTCAACCTCCACAACTACTGCTGACAAACCTCCTGAAGTTAAAGTCAGCGAGGCAGAACATGTAAAACCAGGGCCAACATCAAAGCCTCTGGTGACCTCAGTAAAACCAAAACCTCCCGATCTGGTTTTGGAGAAGCACAACACAACCACCGATACACAGAAAGAGGAAAGCCTTGAGGTAAAGAAAGATGCGAAAACTTTGAAGCCCTTCCCCTCGCCCAAGTTTTTCAAAAAGGACCCCCTGAAGTCATTTAAAAACACTACTTCAACTACTACCCTGTCACACCGTCTGTCGGCTGGTGAAGAAATACTGACAGATGCCACAGATGCAGAGAAGAGCGAAATGAAGAAGTCCCGTAGCCAAAGTTCATCCGTGGCACCCTCTGAATCGCGTGACCATGGCAGCCTCACACGTCAGGGCTCCAACACTTCACTGAACACATTACATGCTGACGGAAAGGACACCAAAGCGCTCGACTTCCTGAAGAAACAGACACAGAGACTCAAGGGCTTCATAGGATCGAAGGGAGAAAAGAAGGGAACCCAAGCATCAGATAGCAAGACCATGAAAACAGTCCCAGAAACGAAAGAGGGGACCACAGATGCAAAGTCAGACCACTCGGCAAGCTCTACGGAGAACCACAAGGCACCAAATAAGCCTGTCCAATCTCGCTACCAGACCTCAACGGCCAACGTCCTTTTCAGCAGCAACCTAAGGGATGACACGAAAGTGATACTCGAGCAGATTTCTGCCAACAGTCAGAAGAACCGACTGGAAATGGCAAAGCAGCACGAGTCAACGGAGAGCGATGGGGGCGTCGATGGCGCAGGTCAGACAACCGACCGATTGCAGGTCAAAAGCCGGTTTGGTGGTCGGGCTCCCTCCAACCCCCAGGATAGAGATAACCTGTTGAAGAGGATCGAGAGCTTCCGAAAGGAGAAGAAAGTCTACAGCCGTTTCGAGGTATTGCACTGTTTTGAGTACTTTTGCACTTAACTGAGTATATGATCCAAAATGTATGTATTTTGAAACGTCTCTTTGTGTTGTAGTTGTGTTTTCTTTTCTGTTTTAGTATTATTTATTTTGGTGTTATTAAGTATTATTGTGATGCTTATACTGTTTTTGAGGTGCTGTTTCCACTTAGCCGAATATGTTTAAATGTGGATATTTTTTTCTCCTGTTTAGGTGTAAATGCAACATGTGGATAAAAATAAAAACTCCATTGTAACAGGTGCGTTTTAGCCCTCTAAACGGGATATTTTCTTCAGTCATATTTTTGATATGTGGATTTTAAAACTCTTTTAAAACTGTATTTGTGGAATCGGAAGGCCAACATCAATGCGTTTTCAAAAATATCCTGCTAAATGGAAACAACACCTCTGATCCCTTTAATTCCTACTTTTGTAGTTTATCACATAAACGAGAGATGGTTTTAACTGTTTCAATGATAAAAAAAGACATACTGCATGTTGCAAACAAACAGCACACTGTGAAAGCAGTGTTCTTAGCATGCACAGTACAGTGTGCTGGGCGCAAAAAACCCTCTGTGAATTAGGCTTTTAGAGTGTGTGTCTGTATTTCTGCTGTCTGTCTGCTGTGTAGGCTTTCAATCTGTTAATAGTATCATGTTACTAAGTATAGGACAGGAGACAAACCTCAAGCTCACTCTGATTTTGTGACCTAGATTTCCGCTTTTCCCCTTTAACGCAAGACATCTGTTGGCGTACATGATTAATCATGTCATCGTGCACACTGTACTCTTTTTTTATTGATTGCGACTACGTCATTATTTGGGTATGGATTAGATGGAATGATTTTTGTGGATAAAGGAGGGGAGGAAACATAAAGATTGTCATACATAGATGTACACTCACATGTTTGTTTTCTTTTAAACAGATGGGAAACAACCTGGGATAGCAGACGAAGGACCTGGAGATGGTCTGGAGACCATCTATCCTCTGATAGCCTTATTGTACCAAACACAAATATTATTTTTTGTTATCAACTAATGGAGATTATTACAATTTCAGTCACAACAATTGACCAACCTCTTGTGTCTGGGTCTGGGAACACACAACCACCAGAGAATCTTGTATTATATTTTGCAAAGGTGGATGGCGTTTGGACTCAGATTCTACACTTTAACAACCTGGCAGTGCCAACCAAAGTTTTTTGTGGTCAGCCCAAGTTGCCCTTATTTGGACACCATGGAGGCCTATTGTTTTGGACACAGCTTGAACTTGTGTGGAGACACATGCACACCGGAGCAAAAGCACACAGACACACACACACACACACACAAACCTCACTGCCCAGTGTAAATATTAAAAACAAATACCCAGTGATGAAAGACTGCAGTCATAGAACAAACCTACATTTGACATTGTGATGTACATACTATATTTCTCCACAACATCCACCCCACACCCACAAAACACAATATGTTTACCCAGTGTCTTCTGTGCCAATGTAAACTGCTGTCAAATGTAGCCAAATGAGGCTGGAACTGCTTGAAAATCCTCTGCTAAAAGAAACCACAGGTAGCGTCAAAGAGTGGAATGTAATTGCACAAGGTAGAATGAAAGTGTAAGTGTTAGAGAACAGTAATAGTACGAAGGAAAGAAGGGTTTGTCTTTTTTAAAAGCAACTGAACAACATGGCTGATTTCTTAGTTAAACTCAAGTGGGGTGTACTGTACATTGGTATGTGTTTGATAACCACATCAGCAGGAGTGCTACATGTTTTATGTGAGGGAAAGCAGTCGGTCGGCAGTAACTCTACACACTCAGGGAAAGGCCATGCCCCAGTTAAACCGGAGAACCCTCACGTACAGAGGCACGATGTAATGTATTTCTCCACAGAACTGTACAGGTACTTGTGGTGCTGTTTCTACCATGTTTTTTTTTTTTTTTTTAACTTCTATGAGTATGGGGTGGAGCTAATGGTTCACTATAATGTGGGCGACGGACTGTAGTGGGCCCATACCGTATGTCTGTGTTTATCCTGTGTAAGGTTTTTTTTTTTTTTTTTAAATGATTCAGCAAGGATTTTTTTGACAAAGTGCCCCCCCCTGTAGCCTTGGGACCAGGGACCAGTCTGCTTATGCTTCCGTTTTTTTGTTTTGTTTTTTTCCAGTCATGCTCAAGGGGAAAAGACAACTGTCATTTGCGACGAGGGACGACATAGTCAAACTTTTATGAAAGAGTTTTTTTTTAAAGGACAGTTAGACTGATGTGCAGTTGGCGCAGCTACAGCTGATCTTAGCGTGTACGCTGTTGTATCTTTGTTAATGGAAACAAAAAGTGTAACAGGGAACCTGGCGTTGCTGAGCGGTGAACAGCAAAGACATGTATGTACGTATATCCTATGTCTATGGTGCGCAGTACCATAATGGTGTAGGAATTTAGAGCAGTTGTTTTATATGGCACTCTTTTGCAAATGAAAAAAATAAATAAAAATTAAATGTGCATTTTCCCATTGTAACATTTTTGTGTGTCTATTTTCAAGATGTATGGATAATAACCTTTTGAATTACTTTATATTATGTATAATTATTATATGATGACGATGATGATGAATATAATCACAGCATGTCACAGAAATGGTTGTATAGTCCGGAGAACTTGAAGTTCTTCTCCCGTAGGATCTCTGTTACCTTTACTCAAAATAATACCTAATAAGTGCTAAGAGGAGGAAAGGACAGTGTTCAATTCATTTTTTTTAAATATAAATGTATTGTAGTTTTCATAGAATAAATAAATGTGAACAGCATTTACAACATATCACTTACTTAATACAAAATGACTTACTGGCAAGGCAAACAGTTCAGTTTAAAAACTCCTGACAGCATGTGACGGTGCAGCTCATTACATATACGATTTACACGTTTTTTTCAGAGATTGTGTGTCATTGGGTGCTTGAGAGAGGCTCACACATCAGGGATGCTGGTTAGGACCCTCTTCACACCTCTGTGGTGAGCAACTCCATATCGATTTCGATGGGCCTCGATATCTTCTCTATGTCACTCAGATCCTGCTGCTGCTCAGCAAGCTGCTCCATCCTCAGCTTCTCTACACGGACACAGGCAGAGACACAGAAAACAATAGTAGACGTTTCAGTACTTAGTTTGTAACTATCCCAAATATGTGAAGGCCCAAAGAGTAGGCTCTTTGTTGAAGGTGGTAGTCATAAAGGTCTGAGGCACACTGACTTTAGAGAAAAAGGTCAAAAACCTTTTTTTTAAGGGAGAGCACCTATGTGTTTCGACCGCAAACCATTAGTGCATCAGCATGTATTAGGCACATTTAAGGCTGTAAATGAGTGTTTCTCAACGGGGGCGTTGTGGAGCCCTAGGGGACGTTGAGAAGGACACCAGTGAGAGGGGGCAGTGCTTAGTTGATATGGTTGAGAACCACTGCTGTGAATTAACATCCGCCAACCGGCCAAATGCTAGTGAAAAAGTTTGGCTGATAGAAAAACAGACTTGCAGAGAGTGTATGTTTGGTTAGTAAGATTATTATCATTATTATGCAGCATGTCGTCCTCTGCAGTCCATGCATCGAATGTACAAACTATCACATGAACCCTGAACGACATCACAACAGTCGGCATGTTTCTTTTGAACTCAGGCAGACCAGCCATTGTCAGACTAGAAAACAATGCTGTTCTGGTTTAACAAGTAGCTGGTGTCTTTGTGCTATGACAACATGAGTTAAAAACAGGCAGCGGTCAGGCTATTGGAATGTTTGGAGGATAAGCATTCTAGAAGACTGTAAGGGTCCACAGAATGGGGAATCTTACAACCTCTCATTACATGGGACTTTAGTTGGGTCATTTATGGAAGTTCCGTGACCGTGGAGAGGAAAGGTTTGTTTCCCACTGGATTTGTCATCTATAAAGTTTAAATAAAAAAATGAGCCGGGGTGCCCCTCACAAAAATGTGGGGATATTTTTTAGAGCCCTGTATCCAAAATGGCTGCTGCCAGCCAAGCTAGAAATTAGCTTTTTAATGGTTTTGCCGACAATGCTGCATAATACATGGTTTCTGAGACTATCTGGGGCAAGAAATTCACAAATTATGTAGATTTATTGATTTGACCTATTTCTGATCTTCAAATTCAAGATGGCTGCCACTTTTGGCTCTTTAAATGTAAATTTTTCAAAATCGTCAGAGAGCCTTAATGTTAGGCTCAAATGAAAGGTCTGCTCATACTGAGTTCAGTTATGGACAGTAAAATTACAAGTAGGTAATCTGAAGGTCATCTGAAAGGGTAAAAAAAGTGAAGGTTTCCTGGTTGATGAGAATTAAACTGCTGATTAGTCGGGTCGGGTCATAATGTAGGTTCAGTGACCATTCTCTGGCAAGGGTGTTTTGATGATTGATTTGACCTCTATGGACCCTTAGAAAAGATTTAGCCCCTTATGTCCCTCCCAAAATCCCGGCATTTTTTGCTAGAGAGGCAATTCAAAATGACGTCCGGCGCCATCTCTAAGAAATAACTTTTAATCTTGAAATGAATCATGTATGAGGACACTTTTTCATACATGTCAACCATGAGGATTCCCAAATCTGACATTATTTTGATAATACAACTTTGTTTTGACATTTTGAAATTCAGATGGCTGCCATCTAGAACAGTCGTTTTCAATGTTTTTTGGTCATGACCCCCCCAGAAACTGGACTGGGGACCCCCAATTTGTGTAGCTCCATTCCTCATGCATAGATATTGAGAAAATAGCTGATCTACAAGCACAAAATACCTTAAATTATGAGGCGTAGTGGGCTTGTAGGTGGGCGATTTTCACAATGTTCGGCTTTTTAAATATTATTTGACAATTTGGCCAATGTTTTAGCATTGTTTGTTGATAGCTTTAGATGCAGTGATGGTATTTCACTTTGAGAGTCCTTACATTACACCCCCCCCGCCCCCCCCAAAAAAAAGGTCTCGACCGCACAGACAGGTTGAAGACAGTCAAACGTGTAAAGTTCTCCGAGCTGCTAGAAGACTGTTGTTGAGGAATGTGTTGACCTTATTCAAATCCCAATGGCATATAGAGGAAGACGCAGAAGAGCAAGCTCATCCAGAAGATCTCCCTCCAATTGTGATTGAAGAACCCTATGTTTCTCTAATTGACATGGGCATGATCTGGAATATGGCAACTCCATCAGTAGAAGATTGGCAGACACAGGACGCCACACCATACAATTGGTTGGACTATGTCCAAAAGGTGTCTCCAGCATTCTTGCCTGCCAGTGTGGGATAGCGCTGTAGGTACGCCAAGTAGTTGTCAAGAAGGCAGTGTTGGCGGTAAGCTGTTTTGCATCTGAAGGGAGACAGATAAAAGACTCTCTTTCATGGTCTTCCACTTGGAAGTACAGGCTTCAGCCCATGGTGCTACTCTTTTTTATGTGCATAGATCACCAGTCTCATGAACGCAAACCAGCTCTTCTCAGATGACACATGGCCTGGACGAGCTGATGAGGAAAGTGGGATCTGTTGTTGGCACAGAACTGGAGGCTCTCATAACCACAACTGAGAAAAGGACACTGAGCAGACTGGACTCTGTAGTGGACCAATAACCATCACACCCTTGCACTCAGTCTTTGCTAACCAGAGAAGTCTGTTTCAGCCACAGATTCCGTGCCATATCCCTGCAAAAGATGCTCCCTGTATGTGCAGGTCTCACTCATCATCTTCTGTTGAGCATGTTGTATCGCAGGGATCATTGACATTGGTTACACGGTGAGAATGAGAATGGCGGGCAAGGATGATGGATGACACCTTTTTGACACAGCCCAACCACTTGTATGATGTGCCGTGCCGTGTCCCAATGGAGTTGCCATCCTCCAGATCATGCCCTTGTCAATTAGAGCAACATGGGGTTCTTTAATCACAATAGGTTGGACGGAGATCTTCTGGATGAGCTTGCTCCCTTGCATCTTCCTGTATATGACAGTGGGCTTGAATAAGGTGAGTAAGGCCACACATTCCTCAACAAAATGGTGTTCTTGCAGCTCAGGGAGCTCAAGTTGACTATCTTGAACCAGGCTTATCACTACTTTTGAGAGCACTTCTGTCCATTTCAGCAGCTCTTGTTTTGAGTCCCTCAACGAGCTTCTTTATGCAAGAATGCTTGAAAAATGTCAAAATTTTCTATGTGCTAGATCAGTGGTTCTCAACCTGTGGGTTGAGATCCCCTTTTTTGTGGGGAAGGTGTCAATGTAGAGTAGAGTAACTTTATGTCAATGTAAGGACTCTCAATTTTTAAAGACCATCCAGAATAATCATCACACAATGCTAAAACATTGCCAAATTGTCAAATAATAGGCTATCAAAGAAGTCAAACATTGTGAAAATTGCCCATCTACAAGCCCACTACTCCTCATAATGTGAGGCATTGTGGGCTGGCAGATCAGATACTTTCTCAATATCTATATATGAGAAATGGAGTAACTTGAATTGGGGGGTCACTGCCTAAAAAGGTTGAAAACTACTGTTTCTAGATGGCAGCCATCTTGAATTTCACGGCCAAAACAAATTTTGTATTATCAAAAATGATGTCAGATTTTGAATCCTCATGGTTGAGTTGTATGAAAAAGTGTCTTCATGCATGATTCTATGTCATTCAGATCAAAGTTATTTCTTAGAAATGGCGCTGGATGCCATTTGTCTCTAGCAAAAAATGCCGGATTTTTGGGAGGGACATGGGGCTAAACCTTTTCTAAAGGGTCCATAGAGGTCAAATCAATCATCAAAACATCCTTGCCAGAGGATGGTCACGGAACGTCACATTATGACCCGACTGTTTAATTCTCATCAACCACAAACCTTGATCTTTTTTTACCTTTCAGATGACTTCTGCATAGCCTACTTGTAATTTACTGTCCACAACTGAACTCAGTATGAGCAGACCTTTCATTTGAGCCTAATATTAAGGCTCTCTGACGATTTTGAAAAAAATGACATTTAAAGAGCCAAAAGTGGCAGCCATCTTGAATTTGAAGGTCAAAAATAGGTCAAATCAATAAATCTACACCATTTGTGAATTTCTTGCCCCAAATAGTCTCAGAAACGATGTATTATGCAGAATTGTGGGCAAAACCATTAAAAAGCTATTTTACAGCTTGGCTGGCAGCAGCCATTTGGGATATAGGGCTCTAAAAAAAATTCCCCACATTTTTGTGAGGGGCACCCCGGCTCAATTTTTTATTTAACCTTTATAGATGACAAATCCAGTGAGAAACGAACCTTTCCTCTCCACGGTCACGGAACTGCTATAAATGACCCAACTACTTAGTAGATACTTTAATCTGATGCAACATACTCGAGGACAGCAATCAAGCAACAGCAAGCACAGTAGATTACAGAGTAAGTCCAGTTGCATAGTGCATTTTGGTGTAGGTTTGATGGTGAGTTATAGCTGTTCTTCAATAACACACAAGGCCAAGTGCACTGAGAGTGTGCAAAGTACTTATGTTTTATTGTGAGTTGGCAATAGAATGGTTATCAGAATATAAATTATAAATGTTATGTTATAAATGATAATATTCTTATGAAATATGTAATATTATAGTATTACATGTCAGTCAAATACAATGACAAAAACATTGATTTATCTCCATAATGTTGAGATAAATATACCATATTTATCTGTTTTATTCCTCTGGTTCTACATGGAACCAGCGTTTACCCCTGGTGATATCTATCTATCTATCGATCTACCTATCTATCTATATATCTATCTATCCGTCTATCACATCAGAATTACAATAAAACATTTTAATATTTAATAACACAAACACACACACACACACACACACACACAGACACACACACACAAACACACACACACACACACACACACACACACACACACACACAAATGCTGACCGGCTTTCAGGAGCTGAGCTGTGGTATTCTCTGCAGTAAGGATCTCAGCTGGGAGCCTCTCAGGAAGCTGTCGGAGGACACAAAAAAAATCAGGAACTGTGATCACCCTCCCTCACACTTATTCATTCATTCATTCATTCATTCATTCATTCATTCATTCATGCATTCATTTATTTATTCATACAGACAACACACATACATACAAACATACATATTCATAGTGTACACACATACATGGATCAGTGACGTTTCAGCAGTAGCACACGTCAGGGCGGCACAACGACAGCCAGTGCCACTATAGTATGTTTTTTTTTTGTCTGTTTGTTTTATGTGGACTATCTAAGAAGCATATTAATTGCAGCGTATCAACCACCAATTACTAATTAATTCATGGGCATTACATGCCGTTGCGCCACCTGACGTCTGAGCCCAAAAAAATGTTTTTGACCTACATACGCATACACCAAGTACATAATATACATGAAAACATACCGATGCGTATTCGTATTCGTATACATAAACACATACATACATACATACATACATGTGCACTGCATACATACTGTATATATATATACGAAGAGTTCAGATGTAAAACCCCCTAAGTGCCTTTTCAGAAAATAATCTTAATTAATTTTAATTTAATACAAAGCTATTAAAATTGCATATGTTTTATTTAATATATGTAATATAACTATATATATGTATTATCAAGTACATGAATGTAAACCAGACCAACAACGGGGTTCTGCAAAAATATAGAAGTGCAGGTCTTCAGAAATGGAGTTAGGGTTTTTTGCATCTGAACTCTTCATACATACATACATACATACATACAGTACATACAACATAATATGAAGTTTAGACCACATACAAACATAGCAAAGAGGTTCTTGTGTTGGCCCATTAGCTGCTGCAGTTGATTCTCAAACTTCATCCTGATGGAAAAGAATGCACACACAGAGAGGCACACCTGTTTTTCATTATGGTGACTGCACACACAGTACATCATTGTTCTTCCTCGCCTTAACCCATTTTGTCCTCAGCCCTTTTTGGGAAAGGGTGCCCTCTGCCTATTAAATCCTAAATATCTCAGCCTCCGAAGCACATACAAACATGAAATGAGTTACATTTAAAAGCTAGGACCCTCATTTTATCTTATCATGTGTTCATTCAGCTCTAACTTACCCACATTTTTAATAAAACAGCTCAAATCTCTAGAACCTGAATGCAGCGTATTGGTATATGTGTCTCCAGGACACAATGGGTTAAGTGACTTTTTCCAGAGAAAATAGCTCAAGAACCACATTGTGGTTGTTGAGACATGGGTGTGTGATGTCATCCTGATTTAGCCAATAATATCAGTCCATTTGAACAGGAGTAGGGTGAATGTGTCGTAGGGTGGGGTATCGCAGCCATGTTCCTGTACCGATTCGATGTCAATTCTTAGGGCTCTGAATCGATTAATCACGATTCAATTCGATTCGATTACATTAATTCCGAATCGATTCAATCTGTTCCCTTCTTGGTGTCAGGATTTCCCCCAAAAGATGCTGTTGCCTATTTTTATATAAAATGTCAAAGGGCTGTAGCTTGACAGTGCTAACAGATTGCTAATTTTTAATACATAGGCCTAGGCCTAATTGACTAATACCAGAGATTTTGATAGGAAGGGGAGATAGGACAGCCATGTAATCGTACATAGAAATTAACGGTGAAGATTCATAACGCAAATATGGCGTCTACCCGCACATCTCCCGCCTTTCTGGTAAAAAGACCCAATGTGCCTGCTGAGCTGCGGTGCCAGTGATCCAATCATCTGGCTGCATCGGCGCATGCGAAATGTTGCGCATGCTCAGTTGTGAAAAGCCGTTGCTCCCGTGCCATTATGGAACTACTGTGCCTGCGCTCTGTCAAAAAAAACGTGAGAAAAGTGGCTTAAAAAGCTTTGTTTTGACCACAACCAAGCAGTCTAGATTGATCAATTTTTCACGATGGTTTCAACCATATGGTTTTCACAACCGCTGGGTTCTTCCCCGTCCGATACTCAGTTTCCCTATTCATTTTTCACTCTTAGATCTGGTCTACTTAATCGCGAAATAGCACTCCGAAGGCGTCACCAAGATGGCCGCCATATGTCCCGTCTCAATCTAAACTGTCTCTGCTAATACCTACTGGGTATTTTCCATAGACCTAAATTAAACAAAAAGAAAAAAAAAAAAAGGTTTTGTGCCCTGTGAATCGATTATATGAATTTTAGATTAAATTGATCGATTATCGATTTAATCGATTATTTTACCCAGCCCTAGTGTGTCGTTTCACTTGCCTTGTCTGGTTGTCTGGCCCTTGCCCGACCTGCAGTTCTGCCCAGCTTCGTGAGCTCCACTACTAGGTCTGGGAGCATGTAGCAGGATTCCATTTCTCCAGTCAAAAAATAATCACATGTACTGCTTCAATATCAGCAAATTTTCTGTTGATCTCTAAAGCGTCAATATAGACTATAATATGTCCTGTGACTCCTCAATGCGAGCTGCCAATAATATTCAAGTAATAAATGCTCCGTCTTTTTTTGAGTGGAGGAATGGAATCCTGCTATATGCTCCCAGACCTCTGTGTGTGTTGAGCGCCACCAGGGGGCTCAAGAGCTACACACACACACACACACAGGTCTGGTAGGAACCAGGCTACTTGCCTGGTACCACTCATATCTGATGGTTCATCCGTAATTACTAAGTATACCACCTACCAAGCCATCCTAAGTGTGACACAGCCACCTCCTACCCAACATTAAGTGTGGTGTGTGTGTGTGTGTGTGCGTGTAATACCAGCAGGGGGAGCCAAGCACAAACCAACTCATGAACACCCTTGGATAAACACACACACACACAAACACACACACACACACACACACACACACACACACACACACACAAACACACACACACACACACACAAAGTCGCATTTATTTCTACTTTATTTTATTTTTTCCTACTTTATTTATTCCTACTTTAGTTCTACTTGTCTATATGCTCCTGGACCAAGAAGTGTCAGTAAAATAGCCATAGATGATCATGTCCCAATGAGAGGCACAGCTGCTACTGTACCTGGTCTTGCGGTGTTTAAAAGTGGCCTCCTGTATCTGACACCTGTACTGCTCCACCCGCTCTTCTTTCTGCTTGCTCTGCTGCTGTTGCCTGCCATGAACATAATACACGTAGCGTTCCCATGAGCACATAT
Organism: Engraulis encrasicolus; assembly: GCF_034702125.1. Lineage (NCBI taxonomy): Eukaryota > Metazoa > Chordata > Actinopteri > Clupeiformes > Engraulidae > Engraulis > Engraulis encrasicolus. The sequence goes on from NC_085876.1 coordinate 8,337,997, forward strand.
GTACTTTATTGTACATAGACGTATTTCTCTCTCACACACACACACACACACACACACACACACACACACACACACGCACACACACACGCACACGCACACGCACGTGTGCAATGCAATGACACAAGCATGCATTCAAATAACTCACCAACATGTCACAGAGACACACACGTGGACACATACAATTCATATAGGCCACCTAAACACATACTGTACCTTCCATAAACACACAAACGAACAGGGCATCGGCTTGAGATCCATCTCTCCACTCCATATTACGTAACATACACATACACCCACACAGTAAAACTGAAGATATAGTCATGATTCCAACCATTTAGGAAGAGAGACGTGTTACCTAAGACATCCTGCGCTAGTTCGCCACTCGGGGCTCGAGATCGCGAGCTACAAGTCAATTCACAGTACGATACCACTGAGCTTAAGGTCCAGATCGATAGTTCAGCACTACCGTTACAGTATGGTGGTTTGGGATTGAGGTTTGCTAATGCTCTACCACCAAGGGGCGCCACTGAAGGCTGTCCCCTTGCACGAGTGAGGCATAAACGCAGTTTTGTTGTGTGCAGTGTTCACTTGTGTGCTGTGGAGTGCTGTGTCACAATGACAATGGAGGTCGGAATTTCCCAATCGGGCTTTCACTTTCACAAACTATGCTTGTTGGCATCCATTACACATGTGCAATACATACCTCTGTGAATCCTGGTCCATCTCCTCACACTTGAACTGCAGCACCCTCAGCGACTCTGGGGTCACACAGAAAAACATTGCCTCACTGACTTGACTCGGATTAAGTCCGTCTTAAAGTTTTTGGCTTCAAAATAGCAGAGAAGAGGAAAATTTAGAGAGAATTTAATGCAGAACGGAGTCATTTTGTGTTTCCGTGGAATTACAGTACTCATAAACACATGCAAACCTTACTTGATTTCCTTTGGAGTATCTCTGCCGTGCTTGTACTGTACTAAACACAGATCTACTGTTTTTTTATACTGATGTTTAAGCTGCTCTGCTCATATGTATGGATAAATATGGTAGAAGTCTCATAATGCACACTGTTCCGCCAGTGGAACACTGTAATAGTCACTACTATAGTACCATAGTACTACACGATTACGACATTACACAGTGCCTTTAGTAATACCATAGATTACAATGTGGTCATCAGCTAATTTATGACAGGGGATTTTAACAAATTACTATAACTTCTAGGGGTGGAACGGTTCACAAAATTCACGGTTCGGTTCATATCACGGTATCAAGGTCACGGTTCTCGGTTCTCTACGGTTCTTTTTTAGTTCATGATAAATGGTGCACTGGGAATATTAAACCCTATTTATATAACTGTAATTATAAAATGATGATGCGCAAGTTGAATCAGCTGTCGTCAGCCTTTCAAATGCCCTCTTTCAAGTGGCTAATAGAATCAGGCTTATCACTAAATATCCTACATATGGTTTTTATAGGCTTATATGCTAATGTATTAATCAGAGAGACTGGGTAAGATACTCCTAGAATCTCTACTTTACATATTTTTCTGGGCAGTACATGAATTGCGGTTTGCCACGGACTGCATTTCACGGTTCGGTATGGTGTGTGAATTGTACGGTTTCGGTTTTCGGTGCGGTTTGTACCATCCCTATTAACTTCATTATTGTCTGATCTAAAAAGGTAAAGAAATCAGGCAATTTAATGTAAGAAAACTGTTTTTACCTTCCTTCTCTTTGAGGGTTACTTCCAGCTGAAAGGACTCTGCGCACACTGCAAACATACATTCGGCAATTAAGGTTACTTGATAACACTATTTAGTCTATTTTACAGTTTATTTTTTACTATATGTACATTTTTACACATATTGACATGTAATAACATTACAGTATGTACTTAAACTGTACTTTTCTACCCCTACCCCTAAGACAGTGTTTTTCAACCACTGTGCCGGGAAACACTAGAGTGCCGTGAGCGATCATCTGGTGTGCCGTGGAAAATGATAGAATGACTGTTTATATAGCCAATAGATTTTTATTTTCAATAACATTTACAATTGGTGGTGTGCCTTGGCATTTTGCCCTCAAAAAAGGTGTGCCTTGGCTCAAAAAAGGTTGAAAACCACTACTCTAATCTACAGTTCACTGCAGTAAAGTATGAACACTAAATGAATGAAGGCGTCATCAGCATCATATTATATAGTGCAACATTGTCACTGGAAGGTATTAACAAACTTGACTTCATGGTGTACTCACAGTTCTCTTCTTCATGGTGCAGATTGTCCTTCAGAGTTTGCGCCTCAAGTAACTCCTCTTCCAGGGCTCTTTTGGCTGAGGACAAAAAAAAAAATGGCATGCAGATTTTTTTGATATTGTATGTGATATCTGTGGTGATTACAAACCTTTGAAATATAATGGAGCTTAAAATGTTGGGACAAATTTGAACTCTTTAATACATTCAATGTATAAGGTTGTTGATACCAACATGGTAATGACCAAGTCTTATCAGAGCTGTTGCTTAAAGCTCTCAGTAATGTCGTAGCAATGTTGTTAGGGTATAGTTCATTTTTTCTCAAACAGTGAGTCAGATTGCTGGGAGTCTCATGCATTAAATGGCTACCTACATACACGCACCAGGAAACTACTAATTTACCAGCATGAACATGTTACTGAAGGCAGGACCGCGTTATCCTATGGTGCAACCGGTGCTGCAGCACCGGGCCCCGCCACTAGAGGGGGCCCCGGACGTCGTGAGATTGGAAAATATGAAACGATATTTGAGACAATCAATTGTACTTTTGACGCATTTCGCCATCCGTAGGCAAGCAGAGGCGCATATGCATATCTTGTCACCAGGCTGGACAGGCAGCTTGGGCCCCCCAAGACTGTAGCTGGGGAACAGTAGTGGCGATTTGTTACACGTGTTCTTTCTTTTTAATTCTCGCTTGGCCCCCCTACTGAGCCTAGAATCGCCTCTGCATGCACGCAGGAATCGGAGGTCGGAACTTATCATTTCAGTCAGATGCTTCTGGTTGTGTGCCACCAGTGAAAACGGTGGTCAATAATTTTATAGTTTGATGATGGACTACTGTCTAAAAAAGATGTGAGAAACTCGGCGTCAGCACTTGCTTCAGATTGTACGGATAAACTTCAGCCCGGCATGGATTAACGCATTGAAGAGAAGGTTGGCAACGTTATCCATTTTTGGTCAGTGTTATAATCGCTTTTTGTAATTGTTGCATAGCGATCATGGACTTGTGCAATCATGTAGGCTTAAGCTAAGCAAACAGAGCACAGCACACCAACCTAACTTTATCTTATTCTATTGTTAAAACATGGGGAAATAAATCACGCACCCAACTGCATTCGCGAAACAAAAGTCTTGCATGGCGCGGCGAGGACCACTTCTGAGGTGTTTTTTAAAAAGTGTTCACAATAATGCTACGTAGCAAGTGCACCAACCAGCACTCAAAGTTCTGACAGTCTGACAACAACAGGGCAAGCCAATCTAGCAAACACTAAAATGATATAGGCTAGTCGCATTTCCCTAAAGCACTGTAATAGGTCTAATGTCGATGCTCTGTCAGCGTATATCTTTGCGTTCGGCTTTGTGTTCAGTTAAAACATGCCTGGGTACCACTCGCGGATTGTTCAGTTAGCAAGTGGCTCTTATCTGGGAGGGAAAAAAACTTGCGTGATACATCCACATCCACATCTAAACATTTGGCCTACGAGTTTGCACCGTAATCTACTGTAATGATTGCACACTATTGCACTGTAATGCACCATCTAGATGAAAACCGCTGACTTCTTAATTGGTAGCCTATATGGTACATTTTGACGGGATTTTCGTGACAGCTTCACTTTGCTGTGGTTCGCTGCTAAGGGGATTCCCCTTCCTCGCGTCAAGCGACAGCTGAGTAGGCTACTTTCCTTTGACAGACAGCCAGTCTTTCCAAGGCCATTGGAAGTTACATTAATTAACACGTGTTTCCCACGACGGTTTCGATTCGACAAATTGGTCGGCAGCAACGTAGCAAGAATAAGAGACTTTTGGTTGTGCTTCAGTTTGGTAGTTCTAGCTGAGCCGACGTTTACTCTGCTGAACGGTAGTGCACAGAATCTCCTCCCTGTCAGTTGGCTAGGCTTCCAATGACTTGCGTTGCGACTAGTGGTGAACTCAGCAGGGGGTTCCGCGCACCTTTTTTTGTGTTGGAGTAGAACGTGTAGCCTGGGTTGTTTCCTGCGAATAGGCTATGGCTCATTATAATGTGGTGTAGGGGCCCCGGATTGCGTCTGCACCGGGCCCCGGCGAGGGTTAACGCGGCCCTGACTGAAGGCTGTCTGGAGGTCTGTTAGTAAAACATTGCTATGCCATCCTTCTGTAACCCATAACCAAAGGAGAAAGCAGTGGTGGTGATCAAAATTAGTCACAGACAAGTTTACAGAAACAGAATTTAATGGAATGCAGCATACATTATAAATTGTTTTGTACAAGTCAGGAGCCAAATCAACCCCTAAGTGGTATTTTTGTTTGTCATATTTTGTATGAAACTTTCAATAACTAGTGAAAACCTACAATGGAGTTACACTCTTGTGTGAAGTCATAGGGATCTCAAATGGTGCACTTGTGCACTTCGGGCACTATGTTTCAGTGCGTAACTAATACGGCATGCACACTGAAACATGAACACTAAAGTGCACAAGTGCACCATTTGAGATTCAGCCATAATATTGTATGTTATTCTCCCATCGCACCACATGATGGCAGCAAAAACTGAATCAACGCCTTCAGGTTCTGCACTGAACCAAGGCTGAAACAGGCCAGCGAATCAACTACTACACTTATTCTCAATGTGCAAAAAGTGTCACTTGCCCCACACAATCGACTGGCATGATATAGTTTAAATGAGAAGAAATTTGTCAAACAATGTTAACAAGAGTTTATCCCTCTCTCTCACTGTGTGTGTGTGTGTGTGTGTGTGTGTGTGTGTGTGTGTGTGTGTGTGTGTGTGTGTGTGTGTGTGTGAGAGAGAGAGAGAGAGAGAGAGAGAGAGAGAGAGAGCGAGAGAGAGAGAGAGAGAGAGGGGGAGAGAGAGAGACTAGGGCCTGCCCCATGAAAGAAGTAGAGCCACACAACTACAGCTTTACAACAGTTACCTTGCTGAAGTTTCCTCAGTTTCTGTGCGAGATCCTCCACTTTGGGCTCCTTCCCCTCGTCTGATGAGAGACAAAAAAGGCTGTTGTTAGTCCTCCTAAGACACATTCCCTACATTTACATCTACAGTACATTCCCTATATTTATACAGTTCATTTAATTCAACACTTTCAGAGTAGGATCAGCTACAAGAGTAGTAAATCTGATTGAGTAAGAACACTACAAATATACTACAAATACAATGTTACATCATTCAAAGTTGAGCAATTATTACTTCTGCTGCCAATGCATGTAGATTATGATAGGGTTTTAGCTGACTGTAGAAACGCAGATTTCAGCACCACGCACGTGGACAGCGGACACAGCGTTGAAGGCCCATAACGTGGTGTTGCGGAATGGTGGTATGAAAAAGTGTGGAGGTATGGCGGTATGTCGAAATGGCGGTTCCCCCCCTATTCAACTACCAGTGCAGTGCACCGCCCGCTCTTATCAATATCAACCCAGCTCCCAAATAACTTACCAACTTACCTTGCTTCAGAGACAACTTCATGATGTCGTCCAAGGAGAAACCTTCGAACACAAATTAAAAGTAAGTTGAAGGGCGCAGAGGTGTTTTGCTAGAGGTGCTAGCAGTAGCTATAGCTGGTTGCTAAATCTAGCTCGCCCTCACCAACAACAAACGTTAGCATCTTATTTCAGCTCACTAGCTTGTCTTCATCGTCGCTGATTTTGTTTGGTGTGGAAATGTTTGCCAACAATTAACTTTTTAAATTGGTTTTGTACAACGTTAACACGTCAGATTTCTGTCTGGTAAAGAGCTAACTTACTCGCTAGCTGATTAGCTTGCTAGAGTCTACAGAGCGGAATTGTATCCGAAATGCTTACCTTCTGACAAGCTCATGGCGGTAAAAAATATAAATTGACTGCAGAGGAAAATACTATCTTAGGTTGTAACAAAGTTATCTCACAAGCAGAAACGGAGGTTCCTGTCAACACAATATCCACAGCCTGTAAACAATGACAGATTACTAACAGAAAATGCAGTCACTTAGGTAGCCAGCCAGCAGCAGCAAGCAACACTTTCCATCCCTGCTCGAGCCTATCGCTCATGCATCCTCGTGATTAGAACACTGACAAGTTAATAGCCTATGCATGAAATTAATAATATGATTCACATTTAAACGTTTGCAAATTAGAAAAACCTTGACAGATGAGCTAGGCTTCAATTCAAGATATTTTCAAAGTATATTCAAATTCAAAAACGAAGATCCAATTCCTCTGCCATTTGTGTGCACATTGGTGGGCATTTGTGAAGGCCTATCCTTGTAGCTTGACTAAATCATAATTAAACATAACATTAACAATTTATAAGAAAATCATATCAGGCAGGGTTTCTCCCAGGACTTTATTTCGAAGGTGGCCACCTTGACAAAGACACCTACCTACACCTTGACTAGGTGCCCTTACCTGAAAAGATTAAGATTTTGTGTTGTGGATACAATTTCTGTGTAAGTAAGTTGCTGAATGTACGTTGACTAAATAAAATTTATACTTTTTGGGTTTTCATAGCCCTATCAATTTTTTTACGGAAATGCACAGAATATGTTTACCAATACCAATGATCATAGTCAAGTGTCTCGGATACCAGCCAGCCCCCTACCACCTTGACTAATGACAATTCTGCGGGAAACACTGTGAGGCCATCTAAATCTGACAGATTGCTCAATACAATTTGGGCCAGTTTGTTTGAACATTGTACTGCACCTCCTGGCTGACTCAGCACAGCAACCAGCACCCAGAAAGTGCTTGCTCTGCTCCATCCTCCAACACCCTCCAGCATTTCATTGTGTGCATTATGTGAATTTGTTGTGTGCGTCATATCCATCATCCTGTTAATATATATACCTTTCTGTACATACCCCACTGTTTTATAGTATCCCTTTAATGTCTCAACTGAAGTAAGTGCTTTCAACCCTGTCATGAATTGCACGTGTGAATAGTGACAATAAAGGGCATTCTATTCATTCTAGCTGCTATGCTGTTTGCTTGTCGCACTGGCCTCAAGTTCAAGTTCAAATTCAAATTTTCCTTCACCTCATTTGACTTTATTGAACTTTTAAAGTGCCACTCACACACTAATTACAAATATTGCAGAACAGTTGCCACGCAGCAACTAACCTGCAGCAAGACGCCAACGACTGCTGGCTAAATTCAAACACCTCCATGGCCTGGCAAAGGTAATATTGGCAATTGATCGATGTGAAAGCATGAAAGTGAAAGCCCATTGGTAAACTCCAACTCCTATTGTTATTGCTACACAGCAACTCCACAGCACACACGTGTTCACTGCACACTGCACACAACGAAATTGCATTTATGCCTCACCCATGCAAGGGGCAGCCCTCAATGGCGCCCCTGGGGAGCAATGCGGTGGGACGGTACCATGCTCAGGGTACCTCAGTCATGGAGGAGGATGGGGGAGAGCACTGGTTGATTACTCCCCCCACCAACCTGGCGGGTCGGGAATGGAACCGTCAACCTTTGGGCTGCAAGTCTAAGCTCTAACCGCTTTCCCATGACTGCCCTTGTACAACTTTGTCAGAACACTTGAATGATGGTGAAGCATGGGCGTATCTATCGCTGGTTCAGCAGGTGCAGTCGTGCCAGGTCCTTACTAAGGTTAAATTGGTAATAAATCCCTAATTGTGCATGAATAAGACATTTGCGAATACATGCCAAACAAATGTTTGATTTTGCTTTGTACATGCCTTACAAGTTACTTATACAGGAACATTTATTAGTGCTAATAGATGTATCCCTAAAATAAAGAGTTACCATTTTTTGTAATACTGTATCATGCTAGTGTTGTACTTACACCATGAATTTACTTTTACTTGTACTTTTACTTTTGACACTTCTGCTTGTAAGTTATCAAAACTGCATTACATTTCCTCTGTGAAAATCAATCTTGTCCATGTATTAGATGCGAATTATCCTAAAGTTGTGTTAACCTCTGAGGGTCCATGGTGGATACTCGCACCAGGGCCCATGACTGACTTGTTAAGCCAGTGTGGTGAACATACTCTATCCTATGAACACTAATGCTCTCTCTCCACTTCCCCTTACGTCTTCTTAGTGTATGTTATTATCATTAAGGTGAGGAGTTTTCACCAAATGACACATTACTTACTCATCCAGCGCACAAAATTAATCAACGACATATTATTATTTTATTATTAGCTGTTTTTTTTTTGTGGTTGTCGTCTGGGGAAATGTATCACACAGACAAAGTTAGGCTACTCAAGTTGCAACTCTGACTGTTACAAGAAGCCACAAGGTTTTTCCATCTACCATGTGAGTGCACTTATATGAATATTTGTTTGATGTGGTTCTGTTTGCCATTACACAACAGGATGTTGTTTTCAACAGTGAGCAAGTGTGCAATGCTACAAAGAGTAGTGACTGTTAGCAAAAGTTTTATGGAATAGCAACAAATTAAGTTATTATGTACTGAAACCAGAAGTTCTACTCATGCACCAATGCGATGTAAAGCCTTTTGACACTGTTAACCCTTGAAGATTGAGTTGCGTGCAACAAACATGCACTCCTGAGCAAAGATAAGTGCATGGGTAGTGTGGTGTGGATGTGAGCAGGGGGAAAGAGAGATCAGAAGATTAGACACACAGAGAGATAGCTTAGAAACATCCTGTAGTAGAGAGGTCTATATTTAAACAGACGATAAATGAAAATGAATGCAAGGAAAAATCTGCAAATAAATAGCATATGAATAGGAAACCATTATTGCGTAAACAAAACCATTAAAATAAAAATATTACAGAAACGTGCATAATCAAGTAGCCTTGTTGACACAGGTGACATTTTTCTCTTTTCGTTTTCTCTCACACATCTGCCCTATCTGGACATCTGCAAACATTTTATGCAATCCATGGAAAGAACAGCAAAACAACTAACTGTGTAATTTCTAAAAACAGATTTCTGTACAAAACATATTGATATTTCATGTGAATCTGAGATCTGATCTGCAGAACATTAAGATTATATTGGGGGCCAGATAAGACGGCCTCACGGGCCGTAAACGCCCCTCGGGCCATAGGCTCTCCATCCATGTTGTATACTGGTGTATGTATTTGTTTTGGGGGTATTCAGCCTTTATGCGGACAATACAGTGAAGATGGAGCTCGGACACTAATGGGAGACTGACATGGAGAAGGGTTGGGACATGACCCAGGCGGGATTCAAACCTGGGTCCAGATGGGCAATGTCAGGCATGGTATGGTGTTGCGACATAGCTACCCCAAGTAGTCTGATTGTTTTTGACAGGTCCGAGACCCTATGCTCTGGCACGACAGTCAGGGACAGATTATTGCACAGGCCTATCAGGCCCAAGCCCAGGGCCCCAAGAGTCAAGAGGGTCTGGAAGCCCAAGCCTCTATATTTCCATTCTCATATTGCGTAAAAATCACAGTTAATGAATTTCCCGTTTGTTTTTTTCTCGTGGGACAACCTCCTAAACCCTCAACAACATAGACTGTCACATCTGTCCTTCTGGAACCCTGAATTGTTTTTGTAAACTAGCAACACCGTTTGACGGGGGCCGTTCTTGTTGTCTGGTAGAGGGGCCATGGAAGCATGATCAGTCCCTGATGGCAGTGTTGAGATTTTTTGTGATGATATGCGTGTGGCACACGCTGATAAATGAGGTGCCACTGCTGAGGTGGCAGTCATTACCTCTTCAGGACCAAACGACGTCTCGGACAACAGAACATTAGTGAGTCATGCAGCGTATCTCAGGTAATGCAATGCTCCCCTTCAAAAATAACTATTGGTAACGTTAGAAAGGCTACGCACACATGCAATATCTTAAATGCAAAAGCATTTGTAATTTGGAGGGGTTCAAATGTCTTGACTATTTGGCAAAGCTTTGAGACGTGTACCCTAGCAATAGGCCTATTGAATGCATAGTTGATGCAAAATATTGCTCCAACTGTTGAAGACTTCCTGTTTCTAAAGCAGGGTAACAGTTCAAGGCAGCAATGACTAACGCTGATGGATGTGAATGCTCTATTCCCCATTGTAATACATGTAATATTGCAATTTTCATCAGAAAAACTTGTCCTTCTAGGAATTTGTCAATACATATGTTGTGCATGTTGTGAATATTTTTTGAGAGATTTGGATCATCTATATAGGATTTATTATCAAAACACCTCTGGGGTCATTTATGACCCTGAGAGGATCCATGAGATACTCAACATTATAATGTCCATTGTTGTTGTAATTTTCAAACTCTGATTTTTGTATTTTGTGTCTTTGGGCAGGCCATGGTCAGCAGACCTAAAATATTCATAATATAAACATTTATAGTATTAAAATGTAATATATTATGTAAATAAATAGGGCACCCCCTGCGATAGCCAATGAAGCATATTGTGAGGGCACCCAGGTAGCATTTCCTCTGTTATTGCTCCATATTTGTTGATATCATGGCACAGTGGTCCTAGACACATTCTGAGAATATGAAATGGAAGTCATCCTGATGAACAAAGAGGGAGGAAACAAGTCATCAGTGTAGAAATCAATGGCGTTTTTAGAATTTTCCTTATGATATGGCTATACAAAAGCTGAAGCATCAGTTGAATATTTTTTTTTTGCTCTAATATATATGGAAGACACCTTTTCACAGCTACAATGTCCAGAAAAAGTTTAAAAGAAATTTTGAGTGTGCATAAGGTTATATGTTTGAGACATGGTTTTGTCTATGTAAATTACCATATTCTGTGATCTTGTGATTTCATGATCCCAGAAATGTTTAGTACCCTGAAGTTTTATTACAGAAATATCATCTCTGGGCCTAATAATTATGGTAAGACTACTACAAGTGAATAGGCTAAATAATGTAAATGATAGATATCACCATGAAACTTTCTCAGTTGATTACTTGTGATGAGAGAAGAAAAAAAATGTATAGGATGTGTTTTATATTTTGATGTTTACATATGCAAATGAGGGCATACATCATATTTAGCATATACGTAAGTTTGACTGTTTTTTATCAAAACAATAAAATGTTCAAATTCACATTTTTTTTTGCTTTAGATGAGGGACAAGTATGTGCAAGATGTAAATAAATTTGAATGAACCCCAAAAAATAATTTATGTAATGGTATTTCTATATGAACTCCTTGGGGTCATAAATAACCCCGCTCGGTCAGATTAGTCGCAAAAACAGGCCGGTCGCTTGAGGGTTAAGGCCTTCATCAGGGCGGATAAAAATTGCAACCTTGAGTGCCTCAGCATCTGTCTACCTGGACCAAGTTTGAGAGCCCTTACACTGATAAGCACCAAGGAAAAAAAGACCCAGAAGCACTCCAATTACCTGCTTGTGTTAGAAATATTGGCTACTCTTTAAAAAAATGCGCCAGTGGCAGATTCCACATGGGTCCACACCCCTACTATGTATTGAATATGGCCATATTTGGACATACTGCACCACAGTATTTTCAACATTAAGCCACTTTTCTGAGTTGTTTCTGGGGGGATCTAAAACATAGAAGACAACTCAAAAAAGTGGCGTAATGTTCAAAATAGTGCAGTTGTCCTTTAATCCCAATGTCACCTCTATCATTTTAATGCTGCCAGCTGCTTTATTCTGAGCTTGTTACTGTTATGCGGCTATGTGCCTCAGTTGGGATTAGCACAAGTTTAGGTTATGTATATTAATATAATAGTCAGTCACTAGTTTTATAGTAGTCAAGAAAGTAGTCAAGAAAGAGTTCTCTCACTTTGTAAAGTGTGTTCCCACTTTATTAAGTCGTGTGCACGTCTAGATAAAGCGTGTGCATGCTTTCCCAAACTGTGTGCTCGTCTTGTGAAAACCGTGCGCTCACTGTATATACACCTCATGAGCACAATTTACTAAAGCATGGTCACACTTTGTAAAATGTGCTGACATTATATTGACTGCCAAGAATGAATCATGATTGTTCAATAACGTTACCATGTTTTTTAAATCATGGCCTGCAATAAATTGTGCTCAGGAGATACAAAGCGTTGGCACGACTTTAGCTACTCGAGCCCACGCTTTAGGTAAAGGTGCGCACACACTGTTTGCACGAGCACACAATTTAATAAATCGAGGGCACTCTGCAACTAGCCTGGTCCTGATCATCCCATAATACTACCATTTCACAGTAGTGGAGCCAATCCTTTGGCGGAAGTACGTAGGATGGCTCGCGACTCTCTGCAACGGGCAGCTCTCGTTTTATTAGGGGTCAGCCCATTGGTCCCACAGCTCAATGGTCCCACAGCTTATTCCTGCTGCTCCATGTTCCAACATTTAAAAAAAAAAAATTCAAACATAGGCCCTATTTTCCACAACTCCATGTTCCCACATGTCTGAGTAAACTAATAGAACGTGGCTTTCTCTCTGCCATGGAACATAGGACCTCAATTTGAATGCATTCTTAGAAATGTGGAAATGTTAAAAGTTTTAGAGTGTGGGAACATAGACACTCTCCCGTTTTATTGGCAACCTCTATGCATTGTCTCATCCTTGAGCCTTTCAAGGCTCCGTATTATGCATATTCATGTGTGCATTCATGGAGCAGCTCTGTACTTGTACAATTACGATAAAGGCTTTCTATTCTATTTAGATTCTGTTCTATGCACTTTCGCTGTAGTCTCTGTACACACCTGTAAAAAGGCAGTGTTAACTCAACACTGAAAGAGTACTCTGGGACCAAATACACTCTAGCCAATAACATGTGAAAATCAGATCTCTGTGCTACCACTATGCATACATAACGCACAGGGTGTTGTTTAGTAATTGCCATTGTGGTAACAGCTAATTTATAACAGGGGCCGTGGCTTAAGGGGTTAACGCTGCATTTCTTTTACTGTGTACCCATTGTTTTGCAGGCTGGCTGCTGTGTGGCGTGGTGGCAAGGCTTCTGATGCCCGTGTCTCCATATGCCCACATGCCCCTCTACTGCCATGAATACTTGTTTCCATTCCTCTCCGGGCAGAAGCCGTCGGCGCCTGTCCTCAGCCTGCTGGTCGACAAGGTCAATGAGGCCATACGTGAATATGTAAGCTTTTTTCACATAGGGCTTATAAGCACATCGAGCTTATAAGATTAAATTGTCACCAACATGGTAATGAGCATGTCTTAAACTATACCTTAAAGCGATCCTATGCAACTTTGACATAAACACATAGATATAAACCAGAGCCGTAGGCTATATACGGCTCTGATATAAACAACTTTATAGCGGCCTCTAGTGGTTCTGCCGAAAATGTGCATTGAACTAAATTAGACAGACATTGGCTTCGAGATTATGTGCGAATTAAATTTCGTCGTCTTCTGTAATTAACCAGATTCCCTTCCTTGCATTCAGTTCTCTCCACTTCTAAGGGGCTTTTATCATATGTGAGATTCCCCCCCTTGCTTATGAGTTGGCTGCTTCGTAATTCACTTCACACAACTGCAATCATGTTTGCACTTCCCTCAGATGGATATTATTTGATCCACTTGTTCTCGGCAGATATCCCCGTCTATATTTCACATTTCCAGTAACTATGTAGGCCTACCTGTAGCCTACATTAGAAGAACGAGGAAACAAACGGCTATTTTGTTGTCATAATAACGATTTCGAGGTCGAGGTGACAAGACGCGGTTTTATCTCCTGTGGTGTTGAAAGTGAAAGTGGACATCCATATGCCGACTAGAGATCACGTTTCGTCTCCTCTTGATCGGCAACAACATATATTTATAGCCTCGCTCGACTGATTGTGTCCTTTGACATCAAATAAAATGTGCGACATCAGATTTCAACTCGTATTTGTGTATCTTTGTAAACTAAACGAGGTGGCGTGGGTTTTGAGAATGCTAATGCATACATCCCAGTGTGGTGAATGAATGAAATGAAATCCCCATCTTATGGCGTTCGGCTCTCTCCGGTTTGAAGCCCTTTTCCAATGTTCACACAAGCGATTTATTTGCCTGTTCAAACCTTTCATCTCAATTATCTCGTGATTTATTTGCAGTCCCATTCGTTGTTTTCAGCTAGCCAGTAGCCAGTAGCCAGCTTTCAGCAAGCTGATGCCTTATGTAGACCTCCTTGGCTGCTGCTTAGTTAGCACACAGACCTAATACAGGTCTGTGAGTTAGCAAACGAAGGAATAGGTCTCGCTCCCCTCATACAGCATAGAAATCTAGACGCCCCTAGCGGCCACAAATTGCACAACAACAAAAGGCGCGGCGCCGCCAGGCAAAACTGCAAGTGCTGTTTCGGAAAAGGAGCACTAGGCGGTGATGGAAATATTGCCATTTTCCCCATTACGGGTCAGTCAAGCAAAATCTTGAGTACCAAGCCATTTCATGACTATGAAAAAGTTGCATAGTGTCTCTTTAACCCCTATGGGCAAGGCCACTATTCAGTTATTGTCACCAAAATTGCAATGACCAAGTCTTAATCTCGCCAATGGCATATCAGTGTTGTTATGATGTAGTTGAGAGCGAATGGGCCTGCCGACGGGCCCATCTGCACAAAGAGGGTGCAAACCTTGTTAATGTCATAGCAATGCTGTTATGATGTGCTTTTATGGGCAATACCATCTGCATGAAAGGGCTACAATTTATTAAGACCCTTTTAATATGTATATGGATATTTTCTTGATCTATATATATATTTCTTTGCCTATATAGGCTATGTATATAGGAGTGATTCTACAAATCGGCTACGCTTTTAAGTCCATGGATTCTATTTGCCAATTCCACTAACTATTAACTGCATCCAATGATGTTTTCTACTGCTCCAGGCCTTTTTATTAGAACACCATGAAAAAGTTGAATTATTTCCATAATTCCATCAATAATGTTAAACTGTCATGGATTGTAGATTCATGGCCCAGGTTTCTTAACTATTCCAATCATTATTTTTTTTTTCTTTTTATATACGTTGGCCTTCCAGCTCAAAAAACCCATGAATTGGGGAATTCGCATTATTAGAATATTGTTATAAAATCACTTTTTTCTTCATCAAAATTTGGGTCACATTAAATCAGTTGAAATTTGGTACTTTCTACATAACATGCAATGGTCAATACTTGGCTAGGACATTCTCTGTCTTCATAATGGCCATGATGCGTTTAACATTGAAGTCAATGGCAAAAACAGTGCATGGGAGTTATGGAAGCCCAGATATCCTTGATGCTTCTATTATTCTAATAAAAAGGCCTGGAGCTGTACATTAGCACACATTTATCTTTCATATAACACAGAAAGTGTAGACATGGCATTATTTCCCTCAGCAAGAACGAATATTTAATACTGGTTTTGGGCATTTTCATGTCGTCCCGTTTTCCAAATGTCAGATTCAGTCTTCATATTAGCATGTAAAGACACTTGTTTTGCCCAAGACGATTGCAAATGTTGATTCACAGTAATCATCACAATATGACAAAACTGTCAGAAAGACCACTGTCCTTTCTATTATACATGAAATTTGCCATTTTGTGTGTGTCCACGAAAACTGTGTTAACCGTGTCACGGTCTGAAACCCCCTCCATAAATCAGTAATGGTTTGGTCTTAGGCCATACGAATAACATCACGTGATGTCATAACCTCTTTGGCAGGATATGGGAAGACTTTTTGGTAAGTTTTGAGCTCCATCCTCCCATAATTTAATCCATTCTTTTTCATTTTCTCATAGCGGGAAAATTGTGTTAAAACTGTGTTATCAACATATTCATAAGAATCTGAATTAGAAATCACATGTAGAAAAACACAGATAAAGCATACAAATACAGTACATGAATTGATTAAGGTGTTGTGGTGGAACTTCTGAGGTCCTCAGTTAGCATAACACCATAAAAATGGCTGAAATGTCAAGCCGTGTTACCGTCAATGGTGTTACAATTAGCTATGACAGTCAGGGTTGCCAGATGAGGCTGATGATTTCCAGCCCAAAAAATGTTCAAAACCCTCCTAGAAGCACAAAATCCCGCCCAATTCTATTGATTTCTATGGCAAAAAGTGGGCAGGTTTTTCTGATAAATGCCATTTTTACCCGCACACGGCCATCCTAAGCAGCCCAATTGGGTGAGAACCAGCCCAATCTGGCAACACTGATGACAGTTGAGGAGGAGTACTGTATGTTTTTGCCAATTTATCTCCATATTGACAGACAAAGAAACAAAATAATTTGTGTTCTAGGGAGATGGGTTTGTCTGCTCTGTTTTTTCTCCTAAAAAAGTGCCGACTTGTTCCCCTGCACTGTTGACCGTAACACAGTTGAGTAACACGGTTGACTGTTTTGAAAGTGTTTTTGAGCTATTGATCCCTTATGTGTTGGAAAAATCCTATGAACAGACACTACAGATTATCTCTGGAGAAGGAAGTCTTGTGTAAGGAGGGTGAAAAAATTCCAATCAGACGTTACAGGGATTTATAATCAAAAATGTGTCAGTCTGTATCACAGTGAATCATAAAATCCTTCTTATGAAGCTCAACAATCACATTTTCTATATCAGTTGCACAGATTTTTTCTCCTAAAAAAGTGCCGACTTGTTCCCCTGCACTGTTGACCGTAACACAGTTGAGTAACACGGTTGACTGTTTTGAAAGTGTTTTTGAGCTATTGATCCCTTATGTGTTGGAAAAATCCTATGAACAGACACTACGGATTATCTCTGGAGAAGGAAGTCTTGTGTAAGGAGGGTGAAAAAATTCAAATCAGACGTTACAGGGATTTATAATCAAAAACGTGTCAGTCTGTATCACAGTGAATCATAAAATCCTACTTATGAAGCTCAACAATCACATTTTCTATATCAGTTGCACAGATTAATGACAACATTATTGCTAAGGGACATGAGCACTTTCAAACGTATGTTGTTTCAACTCTGTAGTATTTTTATATATGTTTGAAATGACATAGTATTTGTCCATAACACTGTTGACAAAATAATCAAGCAAAAAAAAANAATAATAAAAAAAAATAAATAAATAAATAAATAAATAAAATAAAATAATCAAGCAAATGTTCGCTTTCATTAGAGTATTTATCAAATGATTTAAGATTAAGCTTGGCAATTTGTTTGTTTGGAAACTTAAATATATACACTATGTAAACATCTAGGTCATTTAGTTGAAAAAAGATACTGATAATTGACATTTTGCTTTTGTCACAAGTGTAGGCGAATCGTAGAATCACTCATATATATATATCATGTTTATGGTAATAATTACCATTTACCATGTAATTTCCAATTAATCTCCCCAGATGTGTGGGTGTGTATGTATGTGTGTGTGTGTGTTGTTGGCCTATTGATGTGCTTATTTGTTCATGTACTGTATTTTAATTTTTGTTTTACCTGTCTAGGGACTGCAGATGGAAATTAGCTATATAGCTATAATCTGACTGGCACAAGCCATCTTTTTTACTTCTGTAAACAATGTCTACTGTGCATGGTCCATGCTGAACTAAACTAAATAAACTAAACTAAACTAAAATCAAAGAAGTAATTCAAAGCTTATGAAAAGCTGAGTTAGATGTAGTCATTGAATGTAACTTCACAACGCACATCGATCCACCAGTTGAATGCTGTAATGGTTGTTGAAAAGACTTTACTACTGTGCTACACTACTATGGCATTTCACAGAGCCTAGTAGCAATAAAGAAGAATGTCCGCACACTGCTCCCGTGTTGCTTTTTTTTTTTTTTTTTTTTCCCTCAAGTGAGCGCTTTCGAGCTTTCGCTCTTCATCAGACTAAAAAAAAATTAAAAATTAAAAAAAGCAACACGGGAGCAGTGTGCGGACATTCTTCTTTATTTCTACAATAGCCTACTTTGGCCTTTTTTCATGCACCTGCGTCTTGGATGTGCGCACCACTAACCTACTGACAGAGCCTAGTAGCAAAATCAAAAACTGTATTAAACAAAGCCGAATAAAGTGAATAAAACAGAAAGACAAGGGACAAACATTTTGGGTCTAGCCCATCATCAGTGTTTTGGGGACACTGATGATGGGCTAGACCTGAAATGTGTGTCCCTTGTCTGTCGGTTTTATTTACTTTAGTTTAAATGTAGTGTTTGTAAAATAATTGTTGTTCTTGTTTCGAATGTGTCTTTCCATTCTAAGCATAGGGAGATATTAAACAACATCATCAACCAGTGCCAATTCCAGCCGATTGCCGGGGAGCTGTGTGTCCCTGCCCAATCTGCAGACTGCGACTTGATCCGCTCTGCCTGTGCTCTGACAGAGTACATGAAAAAACTCATGCACTTTTTGAAGTTCGATCTTCCGCACGACAAACTGTGGAAAGCTATAGATTGCCTGCGCAGGGAATTCAGACTCGATTTGATCCCAGGTGAAGACTGCGAAAAGCTGAGCTTGAAATTGACAGAGCCCAATGATACTTTTGGATCCAAGTGTGTTGGGAATCAGACCCTGGAGACACTTCATCAATGGCTCCTTCACTATCCGCAACAGAATAATGCCGAGGCTGTCCTCAAGAAACGCTAGTGCTGTAGGGTCATAGAGGAGGTCTTGCAGAAGAACATCTGTATTATTTACTGAGAATGTTGCCTTTTCTGTTTCTTTTGACAATGATAAGTAACTTGTGTGCTTTTGCTTTTTATGTTCATTCCTCATATGTTCATAAATTCTGTGTAACAAGGGGTATGCAAGAGGTTTTAAATGAGCAAGTGTCTGTTATTCTGTTGTGGGAATTTTGCTTTATTTTTGCTTGGCTTGACATGAAGGACTAATTCGTGCTTTGCTTTTTCATTTCATGTCTTATACATTATTCACAAATTGGCTCATATATTGTAAGAGCATGGTACTTTGGTTGAAACATACAGTAGTTTGTGTATATTTTTTGAACATCTGTTAAGTTGAACCCTACTTCTTTGATCATTGCTAAACACAAATAAACGTTAATAGATGTTATGGTGTGACAAAGAGATGTCTTGAATTGTCTTGAATAATTGAATGTGTTAAATGGGAGCTGGGGTTAAGTAGCCAGGCCGCGCCCTCCTAGTGACGCAACACCTTCAGCATTGCTTCTAGTCAGGCCAGGAGCCAAACTAAAATTGTTTCTGAGCTCTGCAGAAATCGGGAACTCCTCCCACTTTGCCGGAAAGCAAACAACTGGTCGCAATCCAAGGGAGACGGGTCAACCATGCCGTTTGGGAAATGTTAATAGTTATGTTCTTGGTCAGACCAAGTCTCGAAGAGATTTGAAAGTCGATGATAATCAGGCTAGGGGTGAAGAAGGGTTGGGTAGGGATGCATTGTTGGAGATAGGGGTAGGGGGAGAGTAAAGGTGAAATGGTAACACTTGCAGGTGGCATAGGTATGACATGATGGTGTCACAACAGTATCGTGACGGAGTTATGGATGTGTCATGATCATGTCAATGCCATTAACATTTTATGGCTGTGTTCATTAACATTTGGCTATGGTAAAGACAGCCAATTAAACATTGACAACTTTTCATGACCATGAGGTGACATTGCTATAATGACATTGACATTAAGTTTATGACTGACTCGTCCATGTCTGTCATGACACCGTCTGGACACACTTATGATATTGTCATGTCATGCGGAAGCAAACGTCAAGCAAAGTGTTACCGTTAAAAGTAAAAGAGAGTAGATGTTAAACGATTCAAAAGGCCTGGGTGTGACATGCGGCCCTTGTAAGGCTGTCAGTGTTACTAGACCTTACTAGATCTGTAACCTTTGGAGGGTGCTTGTCAAGGCTGGCCCAAGCCTTTATGGGGCCCTAGGCAACATTTAATCTGCCCCCCCCCCATACCACCACCTACGCAGCATCAGATGCTTCATAAGCTTCATGTACTTGCACGAGTGAGGGGTAAGAGCTAAGAACAGGGTAGGCTGTCTGTAGATCATGTACCCATTTATCACAAAAGGATTTACAATGAAATGTCATTGAGGTGTCCCCCAATGTATCATGGCTTCTTGATACATGAGAAAGACACAAGTATATGATCACGGAAAACGAAGGAGAGTTAAGTTCTTCCTGGAACTTTGCTGCTCTTGGGGGGGAGGGGGGAGGAGGTTAGGGAGCTGGTGGCATGGGGGCCCTAAGCCATCGCATAGTTTGCTTATGCCCCGGGATGGCCCATGTGCTTGTCGCAGCGCGCTAAGCACCCCACATATGGGCTTGCTTGCTCACGGGGACCCAGGTTCAAGTCCGGCCCGAGTCATGTCCCAATCCTGCCCATCTCCCTCTCTCTCCCACTCGCTTCCTGTCAAACTCTCAACTGTCCCATCACCAATAAAGCCCTTTGCTAAATGAATAAATGAATAAATAACTAAATAAAGAGTTCAGATGCACAACATTTTAAAAGCCACTTCAATGTTCTCAATGTCAAAATTCATGTTTAAATAGCTTCCCCTCCAACTAATCTCAATCAAAATGTTATTTGAGCACAAAGAAAATTGACTTAAATTTATAAAGGGACTCTCTGTTTTTCATGAACTCATCTCAAAATAATTACGTTGATGTTCATATTAATTTATAGTACCCGTAGCATATAGCCTACGTACATGCGTAAAACAGACTTATTTAGCATCATGCTTTTCTCTCTGTAATATTTATTTATGCTTATATCAAAGTACACTTATATTACAGATACATGACAAAAACATGTTTTAACAATATTGAAGTATATTCTTACAGAGTACAGTATAAGTCAGCTAACAGACAACTTGCAAGCCATATCATCATCGTTGGTCAAAAGAATTTAGTCATCATCGTTACACAAATATTAAGCGATATTCAACAGCCGCAGAAACTTGTGACTCTTAGTGCAGATTGGGTCGCCGGCGGGCCTATTCACTATTTGCTGAAAATGCTTAAGTACATCATAACGACACTGATATGATATTACAGAGAGCCTTTAAGACATAGCCATAACAACTTTGGTGACAGTAAGCTTATAACATAAGCTCTGCACTAAGGGGTTAAAACGCACAAAGACCTGTTTTCGACTGACTAGTAGGGATTGGTATGAATATCATATTTATTTAGCCAAGATATTAATGTCTCCAGGATCATCTTGCCCGCACATATCTGTTTTCTTGTGTGATTGATTTGTGTGAAATTAAACTTATACTCATCACAGGGTATTGCTTGGAAAAAATCAGCTTTGAATTCAGTCCTAATTCTTTCGATGCCACACACCAGCTTTACACATTCTAATTCCAACATCCAGTGCACGGCCTTTCCCATGTACTCGAAGAGAGCACATCCTGAAGACTTGAAGTCACATCCAGCAGAGTGAGGAGGGATGCACACCTCCGTCAGATTCTTCAGATTCTTGGAAGAGTTGCATTGCTTTTCAGTGAGGTTCAGAGTCTCCTTCTTAAATGTTAAAGAGCCACATGGAGAAATAATTAGCAGTAATTCATTATGTGCACTTACATTTAAAAATATATATATATTATTCAATTAAATCGTTCAAGCCACTCTACAATGGCTTCATTTCCCCATACTACTGCTTAACCCCTTAGCGCAGCACCTATGTTATAACCTTACTGTCACCAAAATTGTAATGGCTATGTCTTAATCTGTTACTTAAGGCTCTCGGCACTGTCATAGCAATGTTGTTATGATGTAGTTGAGTATTTTCAGCAACTAGTGAATAGGCCCGCCGGCGACCCCATCTGCAGTAAGAGGTTAAAGGAGAACTACCATTTCAATTTCAGCATGAATTTGCATTGCTCATACTAACCTTGACCTCTCAGTATCCGAAAACGTAGCATTTAATTCCTTTATTTCCCTCTGAGGATCAATAATGTGACTCTACTCTACTACTAATGATCTTTTTTTGTTCAGACCTTTCAGAGATCCTGGCCATTCTATTGAGGGCATGGTTTGTTTGTGTTTTTAAAAGCATCTTAACATGCTCCAAACATCATCCTTGAAGTCAATGCTATGTTTTTAGGTGTCTGCTGATGTTGCATGACTTTTACAATGACATGTGGAGTATGTTTCTAAAAAAATATAAATAAAAAATGCCCCATTACAGTAAAATGGCCAGATTCTTGGAAGAGCTGAAGAAAATACAAATAGGCTATGTTGCCGTGTACTGCCGAGTCAAAGGTAGTATGAGCAATACCACTGCATGTTGAAATGGGCAGGAATTCTTCTTTAGACCTTGATTTATGATCACACTACATACATACATAACTCACATATGCGTGATGGAGTTCTTTCGTTTTGTGCACCAGGTATTTAATAACTTCTTTTCGAGGATGATTGGGAGAATGCTTCCAGCCAAAGGATAGGAGCAAGATTTCTGGACAATTGATGTCAAGAGCCTCCGTGTGTGCCAACAGGCCCCCTAGAAAAGCGCAGAGCAGCCAACCTGCAGGGAGGAAGGGCCAAACATGTCCCAGCATTGAGTGGAGAAGAGCACATGGTTGCATTTCATTTGTCAGAATTTTTTTTTAAAAAGCTCCCACACGGTGATCATTTTGCTATTTTTTTTTATACGGGTGAATGAAAGACAAAAGAAAATAGCCAAATGTGTGCGGGCGTCACCTCCAACACACCTGCCAGCTGAGGTGTGCGAAAAAAATCACAAGTTTATAGTTAGCCTATTTCATTTTGTAACTGTTTATTTTGTGGTTCATTTTTTGTATTATTATACTTCATGTAGGCCTTCATTAGCTAAGTGAATAAGAGCAATAGAAATAGAATTTGTATGGCAGGCACCTCACAATACACAGTTCAGTTGTAATTCATTGTGCTTTGTGAAAAAGAGAAAGAAGAAAAAATATTATGAATGGTATTAAAGAAACGGTTGAAAATTACCCTACATGTTTTCAATTCCCGTTTAACCAGTATGTTGCATAAAGCAATGCAATGTAAAATGATGCAATTACCTGCTGTGTACTGCATAGTTCCAGGAAGTTGTCTCTGTGAGAAGATGATTAGAGATGAAACTCCTAATGACTCGTTGCGCTTGATGTGTCGATATTTATGGCTGAGGGACCATGCATATCACTATGAGAGATCTCACTGCTGCACTATGCATTTCCTTATCAGCACAATCACAGACTTACTACGTAAATGACAGGCTGAGAGGTTCAGTAGCTTGAGGTTCACAGTCAGCTTATATAACAATACTACTAATACTAATAGCAATAATAGTAATAATAATAATAATAATAATAATAATAAACTTTATTTGTTACATTTGTTACAACACCTAAGGTCACCTTCAGACAGAACATGAGTGAATGAATGAATGAAAGTAATGAGCTGATGGTTGTTATATATAAGCTATATTGTGTATCTAACTCATTTTCACCACAAATTGTATTGTGTTAACTCCCATTGTTTATCTTGTATTAGAAGATATCTTTCCAAAATGATAATGATCAGTGAAATCATTGTTTTGTTGTTTGAATGTGCATGAATGAGGCTGTCTTATCCAGCCCCCGATATAATTTTAATGTTATGCAGTTTCATATAAAATATGACATCTTTTGTAAAGCAATCTTAGAAATTACATTTACAATATAATGAAGTTATATTTTAAGGGGACCTAGTGAAGGTGGAATCACATTTCTGGGGGAAAGTCCTGAAGAGATGTGTTGAGGGCATGTGAAACTTCTGACTGCCTTACTAGGCTATAGGGCTCTATACTTTATCAGGACATTGTTGTAAAATGATTTTTAACGTGAAGCATTTGTAGATTATCATGTCAAGATGTGGACCACAGTACATTGTGACAAAAATAACTTTCAAAGAGGGTATTTTTTGTCCAGTAGGGCAAAGGGACAGGTGCTTTAGCACCACCTCATCCCTATCTGTGCACACCTATGTGGAGGCTGTTGTTACGATGGCCGCCTTCAATATAGGACTGAAGTGCAGGGGGAAATCCTGGTTTGTGCTCATACAATAGTACGGCCCTTGGAGAACTTAATACAATTTAAAGTGGACCCTCAAATGAAAAAGGTTCCTCACCCCTGCCTTAGACCCTGTCTACACACCTATGGGTATTTTTTGTTAACACTTTCACTGAGATTCAGCTCCTTAAAACAGATTTAAAAAAATAGTTTTAAGTGGATATGTAGAAATGCACCTTTTTCTTTCCATGTCAATGGGGTCAATATGTAAGCAGATTCAAACAAACAAACAAACAAAGAAAACGTATCTTTGTGTAATCAAGGCCTAGTGCGCTTGAAAGTCTTGGGTTCCCATCCCCCAATGGTGACTTCCTCTGTGATGAAGGGGAGCCTGTACAAACATTGACCTTTGACCTTTGGTATTAAATAAGAACCTCACTTCCTGTTATAAGTTTGAAATGATTGTCTTTGATCATCTTTGTCTTGACTTCATTGTGGTCCTTACCTTCTAACTAGACCTGTAACCTTTTTCTGAAGGAGGAAGAGAGGAAGGCATGGGAGAAGGTCTATGTCCTTTCTCTTTCTCTCTCTCTCTGACAATAGAACCTTGCATTCAGATTTACAACTGCTGTAACATCCTTAACTGGCTGGTGAATAGACTTGATTGAAGATTGAATAGACTAGAGATTGAATTGGCATCTGTCGTTCTTGTAACCCTGCATTCCATGGCACACACAGCAAGCAAAGGTCCAAATGTGCACTGTACATTTACTAATGAGCTCATCGCATGTGGCACCTTCACAAAGGAAGCCATGTGTGCCGGCGAATGGTTGCTCAGTATAAAACACACACATGCATGTTTTTATTAGTTTGTAGTATGGCATCTGTCAAGACTAATAACCATAACCCAATAAAGGCAATGGTAGGTTAGGGAGTTTATTTGGAAACAGTGGGTTGCGAAACCTAACAGGAAATCTGAGTGCTTCTGAGTCTTCACCTTTTTTTCCTTGGTGCTCATCAGTGCAGGGGTTCTCAACCTTGGTCCTGGTAGAGAATGCATTACAGCCAAATCAAAAGTTCTAAATCAAAAACATTCTAGCCTTGAGTGCCACATATTTCCTCTACCTGGACAGAGTGTTGCAGGGTCTGATACCACATCATCCATGGCTGATGTGCCGTTGAGCAAGGCACCTAACTTCATGGTACTCCTTGGGTGAAAGTGTCAGCTATAAGTGTAAATGAATAACCCTTGTACTAAAATTGTGCTTCTTAAGACTGCATTCACGCACTAAGGACGTTTTCTGTTTTCTGTGTCGTATCTGTGTCTTCCATCAGCATTTCTCACTCCTTTCTATCTCAGTTCAGTTCCCCCGATCTCAGTCAAACCACAGCTTTGCTAACTGATGATAGCATCTGTGTTCTCATCTTCTCAGACAGATCCGCTTGCAGAAAACTATACCGCAAGGGTACAGGGCTCACAAAATGGGGACATGGGAAGAGGACATTGAATCATTACATTTTCTTATACACATTTACAATTATAAACAACACTAAGCTATTTTGTGTGTCTAACTCATTTTCACCACTAATTTTATTATGTTAACTCCACTTGTTGGTCTGAAGATCTCTTTCCAAAATGATATTGATGTTATTATCAGTGAAGATTTGTTTTGTGAATTTGGTAAGAAAAATATGATCCCTACCCTGATGCAACCTTTAAAAATGAAATAATAGGGAAAAAAAGATCTATGGAAATTGTATTGAAATGGCTTTTGTAATGTTTTAGAGAGGTCTTCAATTCTAAAGTGCATGGAGTGCTGTTTGGTGACAGCAGTCTGATGAAGTTTGCAGCAGGGTGGAAGTGGGGTGGGGAAGAAAGTGTTTCAAGTGCAGTAGTGGTGGGGTTGGTAGGGAGGTTTAGATAGGGGGTAGAGAGGATCAGAAAAAAACATGGAGGTGATGAATTGATATAGGCAAGACCACAGTAGGGGATAGGGAAGTAGAACACTTTTATTTAGGCCTAGTATTATTTATAACATCTGCCATTTTTTTCAAATAATCTGAAAAAAAAATGTAATGTTTTAAGTAGGGGTGTAAAATAATACTCAATGTAGGCCTATGGATGCATCAATCCTACGGCCAACGATCAAATTATACCGGTATCTTATCATGGGGCATTCTTTAGTATCGAAAACAATCAAATTACTGGCCCCTGCCCAATGCCCTAGCTCCATAACATGATAGAAGTGGAAAAGTAATTGGACAAAATTGAATCAAGCCGAATCGTATGGCATCGTGGGGCATTCTTAAGTCTCGAAAGTAATCAAATCGCTGCCTTTAAAAAAATCGATAGCGGGGGCGCTGTGGCACAGCACGCTAAAGCCCCCCAGATTTGGGCTTGCATGGCCAAGGGTGGCACCCAGGGTTCGAATCCGGCCTGGGTCATTTGCCATCCTTACCCCATCTCTCTCTACATTCGCTTCCTGTCGCTCTTCACTGTCCTGTCTGAATTAAAGGCGAAAAAGCCCAGAAAAAATACATTTTAAGATCTTGTGCAAACTTTGCATGGTGGATTCACTGTCATGCATGTGCTCTCCACTCTGTGAACTGCTGCTGACTCTGCATTTAGGTATGTCTGATCGTGTGATGATAAACCACTGCAATGCACAGCGGTGTCAAAATTCCTTGTAAGATGTGTGATGTGATTACAGGCACACACTTCACACTGATCGATGAACGTGCCGATACCCTAACCAGTGATGCTGGTTTGACCCAGGTATTGCAACATTTGCTAGGCCTATGTTTGTAAGTCCATGCAACTACCGCCAATTTTCTTGTATACAAAATTGTATACGCCAATTTTTAACTCACTGATCACTGAAAAATAAGTAGGCTAACTCCCAAATGATTTCACCCCACCTGGTTTTCTCAGGCCTTTTCTCTCTCACACACACTGAACCAGCATTAACAGGACACTGTGGTGTAAATCAAAGTTTGAATATTGAAAGGACATTGCAGGTAAGTATGTATTGTGATGAGCTAGCCAATGATTGCTCCTCATTGTGCAAACTGACTTGCATGTCCTTTTAGTGTTCCTTGTGTCCTTGTAATGGTTTTTTTTTTTTTTACATCACAGCATCTCCTTTCAGGCATCACTCGCTGCCCTTTTCATGGGGAATTATTTGCTCTCCTTATCGTAGCCTCTTAGTGCAGATGGGGTCGCCGGCGGGCGTATTCACTATTTGCTGAGAATACTTAACTACATCATAACAACATTGCTATGACATTACAGAGAGGCTTAAGTAATAGATTAAGACATAGCCATTACAATTTTGGTGACAGTAAGGTTATAACATAGTATAGGCTCTGCGATAAGGGATTGAATTGGGTGAGCATTTGCAACTGCAATTTCTTGTCTTATGTGTATTGATGACTGTAACAGAACAGACACATTTCTGTATGCAAAGGTGGAGGTTAGTGTGAGAGAAAAAGTTCCACAAACCTCTAAAATATGAACACAGTGCCCTCTACAGTTTCCATTGCAGAATGTGCAATAGGTTATTTATGAGAGTAAATTCTTTTCTTCTCTGCACCACTCCTAGATGCAGTCTAAACTAGTATTGTTTTTTTTCCAGACATGAAATATTCGCACTACAGTGGGTTGCCTTGTTGTGGGGTCCAAAGGGCTGGATCACCATTGCCAGGTTGGGTGATGCAATAAAGCGGCAAAGGGCGGGTAGATTGGGGAGCAAAATGACTACAACCTGGGGTGGATTTAGTGGGTGGCACAGGTCTTAAACCTAGAGAATGTAACACCTGTGAATGGGCTACATAATTTCTGGAAATATAGCCTACTACTAAAAATTACATACCTTTAAGGAGCTATAAAAAAGACCTTAATCCTCTCATCGTATCCTCCACACAGTTCCCAAGGAGCTTCAGGTACCAGGTAGCATATAGCATATAGCACTAAAACATGTTTTGACCAAGGGCATTTTATTCCTTAATAATGGAAAAAAAAACCATTGCAGTGTGGTTGATATTTAGCATCAATCTTAACGTCTTACTTACTTCATCATAATTAAATAAAGATCTTCATTTGTGTTGCGTAGAACGTGAACACATATCTCAAGGAATCCAAACCTATTGGGCAATCTAGTCTAGTGAAGCTACAGAACACTGAATCAACAGAGAGGATAGCTCAATTATGTTGTAGATGAACTAAAATCTAAAAAAAAAGATATCAAGTAAAATAAGACATCTTTAAAATCAGACACACAGATGAAAACATACAGTGCAACTAGAGGTGCATTCATCTTTAAAAAGGAATGTTTCAACAATTAATCATCACCACTCTACACTCAAACACATAGCGACAGTTGATGAACCTTGACAGTGAAAACACAGCTAGCCTCCTGTGTAAAAAGAGGAAGCAGTGATTGAAATGAATACAGAAATAAATAAACAGATAGTTACAGTGACCACTGAAACTATGATGAGGATGCCATTAACCATCAATGCGATCTTCGTCGCTCTTTAAAATGCTCCGTTGTCACTGGGGCTGATCTCTGTGGGAGATGACAAAGAATGAGAGGACTTTAGAACATGACGCCTCGTTTCAGCCAAACACATATTTTATTTAATATGACACGTGTCGGTGCCGACAGTGAGAAACACAGGGGCATAAATTAAGCATGACAGGAACATTGTGCATCATTTTCAATTGGTAGCCCCTTAGTGTAATGTGTGTGGTTCACCAATGAAACGCTGTAATAGTCACTGAACACTGAAAAACTTAACTAGGATTACATTATGACTTGGTCATTGCCCCTCTGATAACAACACATTTATAACGGGACCGTGTCTTAAATTATCATTAATTCTTAATAAAAGTTTTAAAAATGAAGAAACTCCTACCTTGTAATAATAATTGCTAAGGAGACAAATTTAGATACGTACATAGCAAAAAAAATGCGGTGTCACGAGAGTTAACATCTACAGTAGAGTAGGCATCACCAACCTTTCTGGGTCTGAGGGCTACCAAGGGCTACCCGAGGCCGAGGGCTACTTGTTTGCTCAAAATCCTGTACCTCTCCTCTGCTCAAAATCCCATGTCTTGAAAACGTTTTCAAATCTTTCTTACGGATAATAAAGAAATATAGTTGTCACTATTTATGAAAAGAAAAGACCCATTAAAAATGGGGCGGCCGTGGCCTAATGTTTAAGGACATGGACTTTAGATCAGAGGGTTGCTGGTTCAAATCCCACCCCTCCACTCCCTACACTCCATCCACTGAAGTGCCCTTGAGCAAAGTTCCTAATCCCCATACTGCTCCAGGGACTGTAACCAATGCCCTGTAAATAACTGTAAGTGGCTTTGGATAAAAGGCGTGAGCTAAGTGTAATGTATGTAAAACCACTCACATGGTCTCGTAGGTGCTGTCCTTGGTCTTCAGGAAGCGCATGGCGAAGAAGCCTCCAGCCTGCAGTACCAAGACCAGGATGATGCCACCGATGAAGCTGGACAGGTCGAAGGAGGCCTGGGAGAACTCAGGGTTGGACGCAGCCGGTTTCGTTTCATCTGTTTGCTCTTGGTTCACAAGAACAAAAACGACATCATAGGTTAAAGGTTATACAGCTTAAAGGTGTAAAATGAAAATGGTTGACTTTGCCATGCCAAGTTCTAGCTCAACATTGATCTCGAGTAAACATACACACTCGGCATAATTTTTAACATGAATATTTTCATTTTATGCCATTCAGTAAACAGACAAAATGAAACAACAAATGGAAGAGACTATGTAATATGTGCTGTCAGTTGAAAATCTAAAAGGTAGTGAATGTTCTCACATAAATGTATTTGCAATCAGATTTGATGCTGATTTCAAATAATGTGTCAATGTGCCATACAGTTGAGTGCACCGAAATGATTCATTACAGAGCTGGTTATTCCACAGTATTTAGAAACAATTGGGTTCTTCTTCTTTTCATGGACATTTACAAGTATGTTTAAAACTCTGAAAATTAACTAGTAAAAGATGACTATGACAGTACACAGGGCATTTAGTAATATATTATGATTTGGTCATTGCCACTCTGATAACAGCAAATTTATAACAGGGCACGTGTCTTTATCATTTAATCATTCGTATCATTAACTCTTAATAAAAGTGTAAAACATTATGAAACCAATGCCCTTTAATAATAGTTGCCACATAATATGTGCTGGCAGTTGAAAATCAAGAAGGGTGATGAATGTTCTCACATACATGTACTCTGCAATCACATTTGATGCTGACTTCGAATAATGTGTCAATGTGCCATACAGTTCAGTGCACAGAAAAGAGCTGGTTCTTCAACAGTATTCAGAAACAATATAGTTCTTTTTCTTTTCATGGACATTCACTAAGTACTTTTAAAATCTGTTTGTCGTACATTACACTTAAGGGCTGGAATGTATGATGAACAGATTTTAAACAAGACCACATAGGCCTAAATGACCAAATGACCCTTCACATCCTCTCCACTGTGAATTCGAACCCCTACCCTCTAAGACATGTTTTAGAGTGCCCAACGCTAATAAAAACATATTAATCTCCTTTGTTCCTAAAGGAATAAGGGCGATAAATAACACATGATTCACACTTAATCCACCTCCAGTCCTTTCATTGGGCTAATTTACTTGTGTATTTATTATTATATTAATCATATATTTTTTTTTACTTCTCAGCTATTTTATTCTTTTAAACACCCCCGCTGATGGTAATTATTTTTAACTTACTATTTTAATGAACAAACAGGCCTAACAAATCACAAATTTCCACATTATGGAAAATGAGGTATTCGTATTTGTATTCGTAATGAACAAATATCACTTCTAAGGACAGAATGTTCACCTACGACTTTTTCCCGGGTGATACTGCTATCTAGGGTGCCACTCAGGTTCTGGATACCAGAATGCATTGAAATGGCAAAGTGTGATTGCGCGCTGCCCAGCAAAAGTAGCACTGTGCCATCAGGAACGCGACCTTTGATAAATCTAAGAGTCTGAGCGCAGCGCTCCACCATAGGTGCTGACATTTTTTAAAACATAATTCAGATTTATTTTATGTTTGT
This sequence comes from Engraulis encrasicolus, assembly GCF_034702125.1. NCBI lineage: Eukaryota > Metazoa > Chordata > Actinopteri > Clupeiformes > Engraulidae > Engraulis > Engraulis encrasicolus. Next base: position 8,369,179 of record NC_085876.1, read on the forward strand.
GAGGGCAGGATGCTCACAAATATCCTACTGCTTATATTTTTAAACCCACTTGATCTGTATAAAATATGCATTTCATTATCCTTAGTCGTGCCTATATACCCAGAATACTGTGCGTCAGCTCCCCCCGCAACTGTGAATCTGCAAACAAACAAGGCGGCCATCCACTCTACTACCTTTAAATTACCTTTAGTCTGACACTTGATTAATTTGATATGAAAATAGAAGGACCAAATCAATATTGTAGTAAGTAAATATGATGTCGCTCGATTTATATTCTTTATATAAATATTTCATATTTCATATTTCATTATCTGTAGGTTAGTGTTATGTTAGTCAGCTAGCCTACATTAGCGTTCTCACAAGTTTTTTATTAACCAATCGGGTTTCATTAGCTCAATGCTAGCCAAGTACTGTAAATTTTATAACTAAAGATGCCTAATACTGTCAATTCAAAATGGTGGACACAAAGAGGATCCACTTTATTATGTATGAAAAGTGTCATTTGGTATCTTTGGTAGAAGATACTCATAGCAAAGATATCATTTGTGAACGGGCAGTATAAATTCTGGAAATAAACTACTTAAAAAAGTATATAGTCTACCTTTAAGCACCTCCATGGCATTAATAGGGAACTTAGATACGACATAGGTAAAAATATTGAAACAGTGATTTGAATTTGCTTACCAATATTAATGTCGATATTAACATCAATATCGACCTCTGAAACAGAGGAAAAGAGAGACACGTGGATGAGAAAAGTACAATCAACTCAATGTCTTTCCAATGGCATTTATAGAAGATGTTTTGGTAGCCTAAGACTTTAGAGTAACTACCTAGTCAAAGCTTTATAAACACTTTATTAACATTTAATAATAATTAATATTTAACAAAGAATTTACAAGTGTTTTTAAATGACTAATAACCAAACTACGACTACACAGTGGAGTGGGAATCAACTTCTACTGTGTGAGTTTTATGTGGTTTCATGCCTTCTGGTCTTTGGAGGAGAAACTTCCAGGACCGATGCAACTGCACTGTGTCTGCTGTGTTAACATAGTATTTCTTGCCCATTTATAAACATTTGTAAACATTTCGTTGACAGTTAGTTCATTATTTATGAAGTGTTTATAAAGCTGTGAATAGGTAGTTATTGTAAAGTGTTACCGATGTTTTTCAAATCACTACTAGTACTAGTTAATAATCTCCATGAGAACACTTACCTGAACACATGGCAGTTTCGTTTAATCTGTTGCAATTTGAGAAGTCTGCTTTGTCCGTTACACATCCTGTCAGGTTTTCTATGTGGAGAAGAGACAAAGGGTGGGGGTGATAGACGAAAAAAAAGTTCATCAACATTTTTAGTTTTAATTCCATCATATATGAAAGGATGTACCCCCCCCCACACACACACACACACACTCACAAACACACACTCTATTTTTCCTTCACACACACACACACACACACACACACACACACACACACACACACACACACACACACACACACACACACACACACACAAGCACGCACACACAGCTCGGGTGTACATGATGCCATGGATCTAGTGAGGATCATGACACTGAATATTTCATGGGTGTGTGGCTGAGTTCAAGGAGTGTGTGTGTTCATGTGTGCAGACATGGATGGCAGTTTGTAAGGGAAGACACACCGTGTTGTGTATTAAAATTAGTGCGTGTGTGTGTGTGTGTTCGCGCGTGTGTGTGTGTGTGTGTGTGTGTACACGCATGCGTGCACAACTCTGTGTATAGGAAAAATAGATAGTATGAAAATGTGTGTGTGTGTGTGTGTGTGTGCACGCATGCGTGCACAACTCTGTGTATAGGAAAAATAGAGAGTAATGAGTATGGAGACGAGTGTGTGTGTGTGTGTGTGTGTGTGTGTGTGTGTGTGTGTGTGTGTGTGTGTGTGTGTGTGTGTGTGTGTGTGTGTGTGGGCAACAGTGTGAATAATTTACTGACCTGATGGTTACAGGGTTTAGAAGCTCACGTTACCCCATAGCCATGAATCACTGAGGAGGGGTGTGTGTGTGTGTGTGTGTGTGTGTGTGTGTGTGTGTGTGTGTGTGTGTGTGTGTGTGTGTGTGTGTGTGTGTGTGTGTGTGTGTGTATCAGGAAGGGTGAGATGTTCCATTATGTGTTTTTGATATCGGAACATTTTCAACATTTCCAAATTACTGGTGTCACAAATACTGGACAGATTATGACACATCTGAAGACAATTGCAGCCTATGTTTTTGTGTGCCTGTGCTTGTATCTGTGACTTTGTGTGTGTGTGTGTGTGTGTGTGTGTGTGTGTGTGTGTGTGTGTGTGTGTGTGTGTGTGTGTGTGTGTGTGTGTGTGTGTGTGTGCATGCTCTGAACTGTGGCTTTGTGTGTGTGTGTGTGTGTGTGTGTGTGTGTGTGTGTGTGTGTGTGTGTGTGTGTGTGTGTGTGTGTGTGTGTGTGTGTTCAGCTCTATGCCTTTATGTGCACATGTGTGTCTATGTGCAAACTAGTGCATGTGCATTTGTCCTGTGTGTCTCGGCAAGCCAATGTGTACATGGGTGTTTTCACCTTGTCCCTTTCAGCCATTTGAGCGAACTCAGACCTGTAACTAAACATATCCTATGCATATGTCTACCCAGACCCTACATAAGTGAACCATACTGAGACCATTTATGTGACCTCAGTACATTTCACTTATGAGTTATGACAAGTTACACTTGTGACTAGATGTAATCCCCTAAGGAGAGCTCTAGAGGAGTTAGTATGATCAAAAATAGAACTGACACACCATAAAAGTCTAACGGGACCAGAAAGAGCAGCCGGTTCTTTTTGTAATACACTCACAATATAATGGTGTGTGTGTGTGTGTGTGTGTGTGTGTGTGTGTGTGTGTGTGTGTGTGTGTGTGTGTGTGTGTGTGTGTGTGTGTGTGTGTGTGTGTGGGTGTGTGGGTGTGTGCGTACAGTACACGCATGTGAGCTCACCATTGTCACAGATTCGCCAGATGCATCGTGTGGAGTTGAAGGAGAGACTGACGCACTGGTCGCACATATCCATCACCGCACAGTCCCCATCACCTGCGGCAACACATCAGCAGCAACACAAACACTGACACTGTTTATAAAAATCTGCTACCATAATCCATACAAGTGTAATAAATGTCCATATACACACAGTATGTATCCGTATGTTAAATACTGTAGTATGTGTAATATATGAGTATATGTATCTGTATGGTGGCTCCATAATGCATGTTGTTCCACTAGTGGAATGCTGTAATAGTCATTGAGAAGTTAACTACCATAGTACTACACCACTATGACATAGCACAGGGCCTTTAGTAATGCACTACGACTGGGTCACTGCCATTCTGGTAACAGCAAATTGTTTTTGCCATGTCTTAACGAGTTTAATAGTCGTACATCTATTGCATGTGCACTGACTGTTTATAGCAATCTGCCACCATGACACAGTCATGAATTCATTACGACACATCCCTGTTATAAATTTGGCTGTTACCACAACGTGTCCCTTTAGTTTCATGGTACCAGAGTGGCAGTGACCAAGGTGTAATGTATTAGCAAATACCCAATGTAATGCAGTTGTACCATAAAGGCTTTTCAACTAGTTATTAGGGAAAACTATCCTGCTATCCACTCCTCATTTCTCGTCCACTAGATTCCATCTTTCAAATGCAGAAAAAAACATTTCACAGAACAGACACTCTCCAACAGGCACTCTCCAATGTATGTCAGATATTTTGGAATGATGACTGTTGTAAAAGGTATAATCGTGTTTGCGTCCTCGAAATTAAAAAAAAAAAAACTCATTCTAAGCAAAGATAAACAAAAGTAAAAACCATTCATTCTAAACAAAAAATCATTCACTTTACTAGAAAATATACTACTGACTTCTGATAGTGGTAGACTAATACTGACAACTCATTGTGATTGAATATTATTTGGTCATGAACAGGATAATATGTGGGCAGGTGACGAATCAAAAAAAAAAACACAGCTCTGTGCTGTCCACACATGAAAGCCATCAAAGCCAATCTCACTACGTAGACCTACAGGCATTGTAAAACTGTGGTCTGATGGCCACAACAGTACAATGTCAGTAATGAGTGCGTTTGTGTGCGAGTGAGTGTGCGTGCCTGTAGGTGTGAGTGCTTATGGAACTAGCAGCCATAAGCCTCCAGGAAAAGGCTTATGGCTGTAAGTAATTTTAACATGGCAGTGTTTCCCATACATTGAGGAAACTATGGCGGCCCGCCATAGTTTGAATTTGGCCGCCATAGTTTACGAAAATGTAAAAAAAAAAAAAAAATTACTTTTTTTTTTTTTAAACGATATCCGTTTTTGTTAAAAACGATTTGAATTACGATTTTGAATTTCCTTCGCATTTTCCTCCTGGAGTAAATACATCCTATAGACTCTGTATTGGTTAGATAAGTAGTCCCACGGTAACGCAGAATGAGGGGAAAGCATTAGGAAGTTACCGTAAGGGTATTACAGTTGATTCATGTGTGCACACGTGTAACATCGGGTGAGTAACAGAACATGTGCGCAACGATGCGTTATGACACGCCGATATGCGAGGATCTTCGTCCAAATCGCTAGTCGCATGCATCATCGCTAACTGCGTTTACATCGCGTGCCGCGTGTAAGGGAAATTCACTTCAATTCACTTCTATGGAATTCACTTCAATTTGTGCTGTTTCTTTCTTCAGAAGTGGACAAAACGATTGGCCAAACTCACAATAGAAAGCCTTTGCTGAAAAAAAACCTTAATAGAAGAAGTCACACTTAACAGGGGTGTTAACCAATCCAATGAGTTCTCTCTCTCTCTCTCTCTCTCTCTCTCTCTCTCCTTCCCTCTGTCTCTCCTTCTCTCTCTCTCTCTCCTCTCTCTCTCCTCTCTCTCTCTCTCTCTCCCTCTCTCTCTGTCTCTCTCTCTCTCTCATAGTAGCCTACTATTTACCCATAACAAATGGTGAATTTCTGAGCCCTTTTTAATTTGTAGCCTATAGGCCTACCACTGAAGGCATGATAATGCTTCATCATATTTTAGAAATAGGGCCTATGTGCCTTTTATATACCAAATGTTTATCATTTTGAAATTGTTTCAGTTGTTTATGACTTGTGTATGACTGAAATTATCTCTGCATACTATCAGTGCTGCATTGCTTTGTAAAGATAGGCTATTCAACACACTTTAAAAACACACTGAAAAGATACGGCCATAGTAGCCTACTGAAAACATTTTGTTCATAATAATGGTGATTAATAAATGGTGGTCTTAAATTTTCATACTGACATCCTTGAATTTGACTTGGTAGATCACGGCAGACCATCAACTTCAAAAGTAGATCTTGGTTAAAAAAAAAGGTTGTGCACCCCTGCTATAGAGAGAACCACAAGTGCTTGAAAGACAGGGATCAAAAGCCTAGTCAAGTTGTTGTAGTTTACTTGGGTTTGGGAGCAATATAAAAATTTTCAGAGAAGGGACAGTTGGGATGAGTTTACCAACACTCCCTAGGCTTTTGTTTTTACAGTTTGTAATGAGTTTGGTGACAGACCTTCATTGACACAAGCAGAGGAGACATCGGGCTGCATATAGAAATTAATGTGTAATGAATGTGAATATAGACATAAAATGTGTAATATGTTATTCAGCCCTTTTAATGGAGGAATTTGGAAAAAAAACTGGCCCTGTGACCAGCACCCCTCATGTAGAATGTGTACGCCTACAGATATGTGTGGGGGAAAAGGCATAGCCTACACTCTAAGACCCTTTCTGTCTATGCGTTTTAACAATTTCACAGTGCTCTTAAATTCTTATCTCTGCTCCTATTTAGTTTTATTATTGTTTCCCCCAGACCCCTGCATGAGGGACGAATGAAACTGTGTTGTAAACAGAAATTATTCACTGTACTGCATTTTTTGACAATGACAATGTACTACTATTATACAAGTCATGGGTAAAATCTTATGTAGCCTTATTTCTCAAAATATAAATGGATGGCTGAAATATAGGCCCAGGCCTACAGTTTCTCCATGTGCCAATGTCATACTGTAGTCATNGTTTTGGGCCGTTTTGCATTTACGCTGCAAGAATACACCCCCCCCCCCAAAAAAAAAAAGGCCCGTGTGAGAAGACCCCCCCCCCCCCCCCCCCCCCCCCCCCCCCCCCGGACAAAATAAACCACGGCTGCCCCCATAGTTTCCAAAATTTCTGTGGGAAACACTGCATGGCCATACAGAGAAATCGAATTGACAAAGAGCAGCCATTCAGTTAACAAGAAGGTGTCTATAGCTTGATCTCATGATCTCATGACTCGAACAAAGTGTCCTAGACCAAGAAATAGAACAGCCCTCAGATACTGATAGGCTGCTTGTCACTTTGCATGGCAGGTTCATGACATAGGTGACTTTAGGTGATATGACTTCACGACATAGTCTAAGTGTCATATCTGAACAATGCCTTACCTCTGTCTTTATATTTGGTATGCTATAATGCATATTTCATACCCTTTGTACAGTACAGGATGTCACATATCATTTCTGAACAATGTGGGGACTTACCTGCAGTTTGGGCGCAGATCAGCTGAATAACCTCCAACGTGACAAGAGTCCCCACCAGCACGAGCATGAAACCCCTCATCCTGACGCACTTATGGACTGCTGTGACACTCAAGCGCTCTATACATAAATGCAAGTCCCTTCCAGCGTAGGTCGAGGTCAAGCTAACAAAACCACACAACACCAAAGCAAATAAAACAAAAGAAAAGGCCTAGTCCCTAAGATAGACAGAGCGCTCTATGTGACACATTCCAGAATAGTCTTTCTCGCCTGCTTCTCACTCCTGGTTTGATGCGGTCAGAGGACAGCCGTGCCTAGGTATGTGTGAGTGCGTATACAGGTTTGTGGTGTACTGTGTGGTGGTGTGATGTATGTGAGTTTGCGTGAGGTGCTTTTGTGTGAGTTCAGTGTTACTGAGACAGGTAATGTGACCCTTCCACTGCATGTTACCAGGCAACCAACCAACCTCCCTCCCTCCCTCCACCCTATACCCAGAACTTTATAAACCCACATGACTGACCACAATTCCAAAAAATACCAGGCATGCACATTGTTCAATGTCATCTGTTCAGCCCTAGAACCTCTTACTTATGTTCTAGATAGGTTATCTATCTCTGGGCTATTTGATGACACTATGTGAGGCGGTCCTGCTTTGCTGTTGTTATGTCCCCTTGAAGACAATCAGATGTCAGCCACATTTTATATGATCAGCAACTACTCTGAAATCAGCAAGCAAGATGGCAGGGCATGGGCCTTTCTGGTTATATTTTCTCTGCTTTCCCGGGTGAAATCCCGTCACTCTGGTTGCCGTGACAACACGGAGTTCAGAGCTCCTCGTGCCCCAGTGTCTTTCCCCAATGTCGTCACATCCATGTCTGAACATGATAGTGAGATGCAATGTAGCCTACCGGGAGAAATAAAGGCATCGACACGTGGCATGTAGTTTATTGTTCCGAAAATTGTTGCTGGTCACATGTAAATGCCTTGTTCCTGGCTTGTGCACTGTAGCATATACAGGTGTTATATATGAAGACTGCGGGGAAAAGACACTCACCGGAAAGTATCGGTCCTTATATGGTCAGTGCTGAGAGGAATTCCATCCGGTTTACCCAAATGATCTCGCCCACTGCTGGACAATCCATAGAACGTCAACCCACATCCCCAATGATAACAAGCACCGTAGTCTGCCGGGAATCCTTCAGTCAGTGCACTTAATGGGTCTATCTGAGTGATGTATGTGGGCGAGATATGGCAACAGCTTTAATGCCCTCAGTGAAAGTATGGTCATCTTAATGACCTAAGTCGTGGGCAGCATTTTTATGGGCAGGTCAATGTAGGGTTATGCAAGCATGTGCCTCTTGCTTAAATGGATTCAGAAGAGATAGACAATGGGGGATAGAATTAAAACCCTTAAAAAAACTGTCCTCGTCCAGATAGGAAAGTATAGGCTATCCATGGTGCAATGCCCGTAAGCTACTCATAGGCTTCCTCGAAAGACGTGCGGTTCCAGTCAGTTTTTAATCTCTAATACCCATCAGTTACGCTTGGCATTGATTTTCTTCAAGCATTAAACTGTGATGCAGCTTACGTTTCTTTCACCTAATAAGTGTCTAGTAAGTGTCAGGTTTCTGCACTGCATGAGGCCTATGCCATCCCTTTGAACGGACGCCGCCTAAAATGCGCTCCAGTGTCTGTCCGTTTCAGCACCAAGGACAGTGGTGACTCATATTTTGGTCGTGGGAAGCGGGAAATACCGCACGAGTGGTTTACCTAGGGCTGCTTATCGAAATTGTCCTCTACTGCGTACCTCACTGCAATGGGAGGAGCTTCGGGGATGCGGATTTTTATGAATGAAATGACATAATACCATTCAAGCCGATGCATGGCGCTGATTGGCTAAGGGTGGGATGGAACGGGGGTCTTTTCTGGCATCTTCCTTACTTGAAGCCAGACACATTCCAGCGAGACCATCAAACGCAGACGCAGCCAACTTTCTCCTCAGCGAGGATGATACCATGATACAACGCACGAGGATTCTTCTTCATATAAAGATTTTTTTCTGACAAACACTGCAAATCTTTTTGCTGCAAAGGAAGCTTCATAAATTGCGTTTGCTCAACCTTTCCTGCAAGGACAATCTTCTCCCCTGGCAAATCTTGAGGTGAGTAATCTATTCCCTTCGTGGATTGAGTGTGAAAATGTGAGTAATTTCTGCACTGTACACATTTGGGCACGCTATCAGATGTATTACACCGCGAACATCCCTAACCGGGCTGGTATAGTGTTTTGATGCTCCATGTGTGCGCTGGGCATACATTATTAACGATCATTTAGTTTTTTGTTTGGGCTTTGCGTTCCGTACATAATCATCTCAGGCAAGATTTCAGCATGGATAAATTCGTACTCAAACACCAGCCTACAGTAAACCTCACCTGATAAAGCCTGATTGGTGTTTATTTGGGTATGGGCTTCAGACAATAGATCTCACCGGCGAGATTGATGCGATGTGCAAGGCAGATGAAGATGCAGACTGTTGTGTAAGGAGTGTGCCCTGCCCCTCCCATCCGCGTTGGGAGGGATTCCCATATTTTAAGGGACAGTGTGTGTTTCAACAAGCATGTGTGTCTTTAGATAGCCTGCGAAACGGATGGCTGTTGTTGAGGGCAAAGTCAATTACGCTACCTAGTAAAATGTGACACACTTGTCAAACAGTACAATCCCAACCAATAATCTCCATGCATTTTTCTTTGACAGAACATGGACGAGAATGAGACGGGCATGGCATGGCTCCAACAGGAGTACCCCTCTCCAGTGCTCGACTCGAGTCCCAAGGCCAAGGCTCTCACCCCTACCCCGGTGACACTGTGGGACTATGCCGAGTGCCTGTCTGGCATCCTGATCTGCTGCGAGAACGGACTTGTTGTGGCGGCCATTTTGTCCTCGCACCTGTTGCGCGCGCCCATGTTCCTGCTCATCGGCTCGCTCGCGTGGGCGGACTCTCTGGCGGGCGTAGGACTGGTTCTACGGTTCCTGTCTCGCGTGTCTCCCTACTCGGAAGTGCTGTCCATGGCCAGCGTGTGCGTCTGCGTGTGCGCGCTGAGCGCCAGCGTGTGCTCTCTGCTGGGCATCACCCTGGACCGTTTCTTGTCCCTGCGCTGCGCGCTGACCTACGACTCTCACACGCATCGCACGCACACCCGCGCCGCTCTGGCCTTCGCGTGGTTCCTGGCCGTGACGCAGGGCGCCCTGCCACTGCTGGGTGTGACCTGCGCACTGGACTCGACCCTGGACTCTCTGTCCTCCGCACACCGGTTCAACCCGAGCGCCTGTAGCATCGTGCAGCCGCTGACGCGCATCCACCTGAGCGTGTTGTGCGGCGGCTTCCTCCTCATCCTGGCGGTGATGCTGCAGCTCAACGCCCACATATGCCAGGTCGTGCGTCGGCACGCTCGCATGATCGCCCTGCAGCGCCATACGCTTCCCCACGCACACAATCCCACGCGCTGCCGGACGCACACGCTCGCCCTCAGCTTTGCCACGTTCGCCAGCTGCTGGCTGCCCTTCACCATCTACGGCCTCCTTGGAGACGGCTCGGCGCCGGGACGCTACACCTATGCAACGCTGGTGCCCGTGGCGACGCACTCCCTGATCAACCCCCTGATCTATGCCTACCGTAACACTCACATCCGCAAGGTCCTGCTCAAGTCCTTCGGGTGTTCGCACACACACCTGCAGAACACACACACGCCCAGTGACGTCTGATGATGTGTGCCAAATTTTGAGACGCGCGCATACACAGACAGACAGACAGACAGACAGACAGACAGACAGACAGACAGACAGACAGACAGACACACACACACACACACACACACACACACACACACACACACACACACACACACACGAAGGACTAAACAAATCTGATGGACGTCATCGATTCATCATCACTGCCAAAGGCTGCACTTGCCAACGACAACACTTGCCCTTCATTCAAGGGAACAAACGGAAAAAGAGAGACAGAGAAAGAAAGGAGGGGTAGAGCTGCACGACGCAGCTCCAACCCACCAGACCCTGTCCCTGTGCCTCATCCTCTACTGCACTTTGTACGAGTTTAATACTTGAGACTTGCGTCACTGCTGATGACAAAGCGACAGCACTAATAGGACTGCGCTCTGGTAGCGCTGTCACGGTGCTAATAGCCTGATGGATCAATACAGTGCTGCTACTGTTAGCTTTAAAAGGGAAGAAGAGTTTTCTACCAGAAAACGGAAGTCTGAAATCCGCTTGATTGTAATGGATTTGTGTATTTATTTATTTTTTACGTTTGTTACAAAATAAAGCACCTTTTTGTACCAAGAAAAATGTCTTCTAGTGTTTTTCACATTGTTGTACTGAATGGAATCCTGAATTATAAATGACATATTTTGCAATCAGCACACTATATCCATTAACTCATATTGATAACAAAGTCACTATTATTGTTGTTGAAGATAATGAAGTAGCTTCCAATGGGAATAAATCTTTTTTCCCAAACATTGCTTTATTCAAATTGTGTTCTTTATAAACACAATAACCCCAAACCCAAGGCACAAACACACATAGCCTACATAAAAAATAATAATAAATAAGTAAATGGGAACAAATCTTATTCCTACCAAGCAATGGTGGCCTGACACAGTCACTGTTTGAATCTACCATTTGCCAGACATTCCACTGATGCACCAGATTCAACGATTGCTTAACCTAGCTGGGAAACACACACATGCAGACCCTATAGCAAGCAGTCTATGTACAGTATAAGGCCTCTCAGGACCACTAACTACTCTTAGCAGGCCGGGGACAAAATCCTCTTCAATGGCCCCCTTCTCAATATTCCCCTTCTCAATACATGTAATAATACTGTTTGCAGCCAGGCAAGTGATGTGTGGGAAGTGTGTCATGTTTCCTACAGTCAAGTGACACACACATCTCAGTTCAAATAAGGTAAAACAGTTTGAGGGCATCTGAGGAGAAATGTCACCTTTTAATTCATGGATTAAAGGGAAGTCATCAGAGTGCGGCTCATCATTACATCTACTGGGAACTAGGCCAAGGCCGAGGGTGGAAGAGAGAAATGATCAGCTACACCGGGATCAGACACAAGCGGTTGATGCACGATGGTGGGTGTGTTTGACGGAGGTGCTGTCAAACCATATCAGCCAGTGAAGAAAACAATTGTGGATGACAGCAGAACAACTGGTTCATGAAAGTGGTGGGGCATTTGACGCAGATATTGGATGACACATGCACATCAACCTCCAAAAGTTTGACAAAGCTCAACTCTTGAACGGAGTCAATGTATCCACCGCATCGCAAATGAGACCACAATTCAGTGATGCAGGCCATCATCTCCACCAATGTGTAAAGTGAATAGTATCCCCCCGGAAAATGTTAAAATACAGTTCTGATTTGAGAAACAGTAGCTAGGGTTTCAGGGATCCCTTGACTCTTGGGACCCGGTCCTGGGCCCAATAGACCCATGCAATAATCTGTCCCTGAACACAAGCGTGACTCACGAAACAGTCCTGAGGAGAACAGGTGATCACCAATCAGGTCTAACAGGTCTGATGAAAATGGCACAAATCACCTATAGGTCACTTCCCATAATCTGGCAGTTGTTCATCTGGCAGCTGTTAAAGCTCCCTGAACATTGTTAGATCAAAACGTTGCTCTTTTTTTTACAAGGTATTAAATTCAGTCTTTTGGAAAACAGTGTGCACATTTCTTTCCTTTATTCTCAGTCACTCCCTTAACGCAGTGGTGCCCAAACAGGGAGACCAGGGATCCCTCGGGGTCTGTAGCTCTCTGCCAGGGGATCCAATGAAAAAGTCTGTTGCAATGCAAAACACAATATGGTACAGCACTTTTGCTTAAAAAAAATTGCGATTACAATGTTCCGTCCAATTTGGATTTCCCAGCACAAAAACGTTTTGTGAATCCCTGACTTAATCATGTGACCCTTTGTACTGACAGTCTCATTAACCACTGGACAAGAAACCTTACCCCCAACTTGATGTCATTGCTGGCACTTAGTCCTTGATTATTAACAGAAAAGCATAAACGACAGACAAAGCAGTGTGAATTGATCTTGTTTATTTATATAATTTCCTCAACTGATCGATCATATACAAAGCCTTGACAAATATGCAAAAAAAATGTTAGAAGTCAAACAGAACATACATAATATTATTTTTTGTCTGATCACAGACTTGGCATAGATAATTGGACCAGTGTGTTAAACTTTGGCCTGGTTTGGAATAGTAAGGTACAGTATTAGGAAAGGCACTTAGTAACATTACAAGGCACTTTGGATCTTTGGATTGGTCCCCCAACATCATCGCTCATCTGTGGCAATAGAGCCAGTAACACCCGGGGGGTATTCCACGAAGATGATTCAGTCGCAAGCGCTGATAAGTTGGCCTGGAGGTTGTGGTAAATCAACTAATAAAAGAGCTCGGAGCCCATTTGCTTAACTAAATGACACCTGGACAGGTATCTATTAGCAGATTTACCACTCTTTGTAGGTTAACTTAGCCAGGTTTATCACCTAACTATGCTCTTGGAATAGGCCCCAGAGGTGTCGATCTCAGCTTCAGAAAAATACAAAACCTTGCTGGGCATTCCTTACCCCTTGCCTACTAACAGCAAAAGTACAATAATTAGCCAATTACATTACTAGGATCAGCTTGTTTTGAAAATGGTCAAATTAAACAAAAGAGCCCAAGTCACGTCCCTTCTGGTAAGGCTCAGGAGACCATATGGCACAGATCTCAAATGAATACAGATATAAAGAACAAAATGGATGCTCGAGCCAGTTTACACCAATCTTATTTAGATATCAGTAGGGAATGATATGAAGCTGGTTCAGGCGCAAGAAAATGAAGACTCCAGGCTCTTCTATTAGATGATTTACCTCTTCACTGAACCTGGTTTACCCCTGAACCAGCTTCTGTGTATAGGCCCCAGTGCCAGGTTCCCATGCACCCTACTAGAAGGGCTGTGGTGCAGGCTCTACAACACAGTATTATACAGCCAAGATTATTTATGTCCTTCCTGTAGTCCAGATGGACACCTTTGCATTCAACACCAAGCAATATGAAAATGCAAACCCATGATGTAAGATTTTGTGACAAGGCCATTGGTGCCATAGGCATGTGTACATTTCAACATGTCTATAAATGGTGCGGCTGGGAACGTTCACCCATGAGACAAGGCTTTTAAGCATTTTAATACAAAACAAATGACTAGATTAAACAGTTTGGCTTTAAACGTTTGATTTCTCGCTCTCTCTCTAGCAAATTAGGTCATTAAATGCTTCACACAGGGACTTTCTCCATGTGTAAAGGTGTATGTGTGTGTACAGGTGTGTGTGTGTGTGTGTGTGTGTGTGTGTGTGTGTGTGTGTGTGTGTGTGTGTGTGTGTGTGTGTGTGTGTGTGTGTGTGTGTGTGTGTGTGTGTGTGTGTGTGTGTGCGTGCGTGCGTGCATGTGCGTATATGTGTGTGGGTGTGAGCATGTCAAGTGGTAGCAGAATGTTGAGAGTGTATTTGAAGTACAGTATATTATGTAATCAAAGCTTTTATGAACAGTACATAATTAACATTTTCATAAATTCAGAAAGAGCTATATAATCCCCAAACATACGAAAAAAAGTCAGATGACTCAAATATGGATATGTATATATACACATAACACCTATTCCACACAACACACACAAACATACAGTACAAACAAACACTCACTCAGCTGAGGATGTGAATTAAGATCCGCGGTACTCCACATCAGTAAATAGGTCATCGGAAAACCAAGTGAAAGTGCGGCAAAGCGCTAATGCCTCCAATGGAGATGAATATCTCAAGTCCTACACTGAAGAATCAGATAGCCTATCAGTTGTAAAGCATGTGAGTGAATGAGTGCTGCGATACAGTGGGCTTAACATAGAGCCAATGTGAGACTGTGAGAAGAGCAACCCTGAAACAAGCTAATACTGGCGACTTTAACCGTCTGTGGGAGTAAGTATTAAAATAGGAACTAGAAAATTGAGGAAACCTGAGTAAGCCTTAGATGTTTGATAGATATTGACGGGTTAAGATTTCTACCACAAGTTGTTATGCAAAAAGTGAAAAATACCCCAAAAAAACCCCACTCTCTTGCCATAATATGGCAAGTTGCTTTTGGTTTGAGGCAATAAATAGAGAAATCACCCTCGCAATGTCTCATCAATTCACAAAAACAAAACCAACATACCAGTTTCCTTGAGGAACTGTGGACATCCCTGCCATACATCAGGGGGGTATACTAAGAACATGGTTAAGTGATACACCAGGCTTGGTAAACCTACAAGAAGTGGTAAACCTGCTAATAGATGTACCTATAGCCATCATTTAGTTAAAGAAAAAGAGGACTCCAGGCTCTTCTATTAGATGATTTACCTCAACCTTGTTAACTTAAACTGGTTTACTATTGAACCAGCTTCTTAGTATAACCCCTGGCCACTTTAAAACTACTTAGCCTCTTTGGAAATGTAAGAGAGTTGTAAATGGAAAATGGTGGCTGAGCTGGGCCTTATTTTATGTAATACAGTACAACCAAGCCACCAACGCAAACACGCCCACACACACACACATGCATAAACACACACTGTCAATATGATGCTGCAGGTCTCTCTGGAAAGTTAATTGTATGCTAAAATAACAGGTAGTGTGGGTGAGATCATGTGCATGAACACATGCAAATACAGACACACAAAAACAACAAATTGAGTACAACCCTCACATCTCTGGAGACTTTGAATCACTGTACATCTGTTTATGGGACAACAGTTTGACACAGTGAAAAGTGGTCAGTGGTTTAGACACTAATGGTTGAGATGTTTTGAGTGAGCAATAACTGTTACAAAAGCTACAGTACACACTGACTACTTTTCATTGTGTACAAAATAATGTCCCAATAAAGGATATACCGTTAATTAAAACATCTGCAGAAATGTGAAGGGTGTACTGACTTTTGTGACACACTGTCGAAACGTACAAACACCCCAAAGATAACAGACACACGCACACACACACATCTCAGACATCTCAGTCGGACCACTCATCGTCGTCAAACTCGGAGGAGTCGTCCTCAGAATCGCTGCACTCCACGGCGATACGGCGGGACAAAATGGCTGCCACATCGTTACCCATATCACTGCTCATGTGCTCCTTCTTCTCCTGCTCCTCCACCTTACGCAAGTTAAAGCCTGAAGAAATAATCACATAACATGATCATATATTATTGTTATTATTATCATCATGACTATTATTATTATCAGAATTATTATTACTACTATTATTATTATGACGATTATTATGATTATGATTATTATTATTATTGTACGTGCTCTCTCTTCTCCTGCTCCTCAACTTTACGCAGGTTAAAGCCTGAGGAAATAACATTCCACGGTGTGGAAGAATTTTGGAATGGGTCACATGTTGGCGCTACCTGCGGAGAGATCCTCACTCCCTTCACCAATGTGTCAAGCTTTAGGACAGAGGGCTGGTTCAAGTTCAAGTTATCCAAGACCATAAACTGCCACGACCAAGTTTGAGATGTAGAATAAATTGCCATGACAGCGTACCTCAGTTTATCCACCCTCAGTAGTATGGGTTAATATTAAGTTTCTCTCAAGTTACCCTGAAAAGCCTGTAACCTCGCTTTGTAGTACCGGCCCCTGGAGAAGAGTGAATGTTTACAAATCAGGTTACCTGATCGAATTGCAGCCAGGAGGTCGCTTCTTCCATCGGGGGCGGGAGCTGGAGCCGGCTGGGCTTTGGGTGCCGCCGGAGCCGCAGAGGAGGAGGAGGCCAGGGGAGGAGGCGGCCCAGCCGAGGGAGGAGGCGGAGGGCCGGGCGGAGGAGGAGGAGGTGGAGGAGGCGGCGGTCCACCTCCAGCAGGCGGAGGAGGGGGAGGCGCTGCCATGCCCGCCGGCATGGGTGGAGGTGGGGGAGCTGGAGGAGAGGTCATAGGGCCGGGGATGGAGGCTGGTGGGGCTGGGTCCCAGCCAGGAGGAGGTGGGGGAGGTGGGGGTTCCATGCCACCCGGTGGTGGGGGAGGAGGAGGTGCCGGGGGTGGGGAGAGGCTGGTGCGTGAGGGAGGGGAGGAGGCCATGGGGGAAGGGGAAGCTGGGTGAGAGGGGCTGAGGAGACTGGTGCGCTTCTGGGTCTGGCCGTCTGAATACCTGGAAGACAGATAGCGCATGATATAAAGTTGTGAAATACTTAACATACTGTAGAAGTATACTGCTCTACAGAGGCAAAGTGCAGTAGCCAACATTGAAACTGAGAAGAAAATGCCTTCAAAGCCTTGGTATTGGGTTGGATATTAAGGTTGGTAAGGAACACCATTTTCAGTCTAAACTGAAGTTTGACAAAATGTGTAGTTACTGCACTTTGCCTTTGTAGGTCAGGATAGTCTGCATGAAAACTGCTCAGCAGGTGGATTTTCGTCCAAGTAAACAACATGCATTTTACAATTCCAGACAAATAATAACTCAAATGGTAGTGGAATCACAAATCAACATAATATATTAAAAGTGAATAGCAGAAGACAATCAATGTCACTGTCAGGGATTGAATGTCAATGACAAGTCAATGTCAATAATTGAAGACTGAAGAGTTAATCAGTGACAGAGGACTCAAAGAATCAATGTCATTGACACAAGACTGAAGTATTTACAAGAGGACAACCAAAAAAGTCATTTTACGTCACAGGAAAGGACAGGAGGATGGACATTGGCTTGTACCTAATATCTTTTAGGATATTAAGTCGTCAAGTCAAGTCAAAGTTTATTTATAATGCCCTTTTAAAACAACAAAGGAAACTGACCAAAGTGCTAACCGGTAGGGCTAAATAAAAAGGACTTGCAGACATCAAGCAAGCAACACAGATAACATGACTTGAACATGGCCGGATTATCCATAAGGGCCAGTAAACAGTGCCCAGGGGCACCAACTATTTTCGACTAGTGAGGGGGCACCACAACCACAAAACTTTACATATATGATTATGAATATATAAATATTGTTTATAAAGGGAACACCAGAGAGATACAGTGCCCAGGGTCACCACGTTGCTTTAAGACGGTCCTGGACCTGAAGACAACCATAAAACACATACAAAGCACAAGAGGGGGCCCTGAAGACTCACATGTCGAGTGGTGGCGGGGGCAGGTCATCTGGGGCTGGTGGCGGTAGCGGTGAGCCTGGGTCGTACTCCATCTCAGAGCTCATGAAGCCGTCCTCGCCTGAGCCAATGCTGCCATTCAGCGCCTCGGACGAGTTCCTGCACATACGGACAAAAGTTAACACACAAGCATACTGGAGAACTGTAAGAATTCCCTCAATTGACAATTGGTTACATTAAAAGGCAAATTAGTGTGCATGTAATTTCCCCCCCAGAACGGCATTTCTGCATCAAATGTTTTTTCCCCAAATATTGAATGGAAACCAATTACACAAAACAACTTGTAGAGTTGGGAATAATGTCACATATAGACTACATCAGAAGCCTTCACTCACCGTGCGATCACACCGCTACCGTTGAACGCGTGGAAAGATGCGGAAGTAATTGACTTTGTATGGAAGAGCAAGCGGCAGAAGTGTTAAGAGACGCAAAAGCGTTTCTAGAGCCAAGGGCATCAAAAGCCGAGGGCGTCAAAAGTTGAACTTCATCTAAAAATATGTAATGAGCTCGGCGCCAGCAGGCGTCAGCCAATGGAATGTTCCGATTTTTGTAAACACGAGCTTTGGTTGGTCGAGATTCCTTTGTCAAACGCTTCAGGTTGAATCGTTTGCGCGTTCAACGCCTCTGACCTGTGCTTTCCAGGCAGGAGTCAGCAGCGCTGTAGCTCTTACAATGCCGGCGGTGTGATCGCTCGGTAAGGACAAATGCTGCAATTCACTGCCTTACACAAGATTCTGCTCATGGTGGGGAACAAAAAAAACCCCACACAAATTGTACAAGGATGCTCAATCGTGGCCATCTACAAAAAAATCCCAGAGGAAAAATACCCCAATGCTACCATTCAAGGCCCCATGAGTGTCTGAGCTCTCAGGAAAAAACGAGCAAATAAACAAGCCTGGACAATCACGGACATCTACATGACCGCTTCTACCACTCAAGGACTCAAATGAGTTTTTGTGCAGGAGAAAAAAAGACACACACAAACACAAGCCTACACAGCCTGTTCAATCTAAGAATAGAAAAAAGGGAGAATGATTGAAAACAACCACTGGGCAGAGGGCAGGAAAAGCACATGCCTGAAATGACCAAAGATGTAACCTACTGTTCCATCTACAACATGGTCTCACTGAATTCCATGAAATGAACACAGTCCATTTTGACACTAAATCTGTGGCAGTTTCACAGATTTTGCCAAAGATTCTGCTACTACTAATACTGCTGGCATTCTTTTGTTTAGTACAAGAATTTGGTAGCCGATTCAACCAAGTGGAAAAGGTACCCCCTCCATTATAATGGATTAATTTGAAAACACAAAATTCCAAAACTCCAGCTGAAAATGTAGGACAAAAACAATGCTTCCACATTTGTTTTCCTCGTTGCATAGTGATTCACTTGCACAGTATGTAAAGGGAGTTGAAAAAAAACCCTGGGACAATCAGGTACAGACACAGAAAGACATAGATGTAGAAGGTCACAAAAGGAGATAGACGAACGGACAGACACAGACACAGACACAGACACACATGCACGCATAAACAAACTTCTAAAATACAAACACAGACATGACTGACTAACCGAATGCGGGCAGACAAGCACACACACCATGAAGAAGACACAGACCTGTCATTGTCGTGTTTGGGCACCACAAACTCCTGTCCCATTTTGAGGCGTTCCCACTCATCCTTGCGGGTCTTAATCTTGCGTGGGTTTCGGTTCCTGCTGTTGGGATTATCCTTCTTCTCTCTCTGCAATCGCAATCACACACAGACACACACACACACAGACACACACACACACACACACACACACACACACACACACAAATATGTAAAGCACACAAACACACACAAATACGTAAAGCACACGCGCGCGCACGCACACACAGCCAGACAAAACAGCATTAACAACACTTGAGTTATTCTGCGAGTAGGCGTGTGCCATCGGAGCTTAGTTGCACAACACGGTAAGAAAATCCTACTGTCTAGCTAGCAAGTCTCCACAGTAGATCAGTAGAGTGTGTGATATGCCACAGCACTACTGAATGTAAACACTGCAATAAGACTGCTGGATACTGTCATGCAGATATACATGTAAAATAAAGAAATTCTGTGGTAAGCAGAAAAGAAATGCTTCATGTGTCTTTCAGCTCTGTGTACACCGTTACACTACGGACACATTGTGTTAGATAGGATGGGGTTAGAGCACAAGCTACACACTGTCACTGTGTCAATAGTGGAACATTTTCTGTGTCTTGCACAGCACCTTCTCCAACAGTACGTATGGCTAATTGACCAATATAATACACAGTATATGAATTAATAAATAACTTTATGAGCTGCTCATTGTGCCAATTGTGGAATTCAAAGTGCTCCAAGTCTTGCATCAGTGAATGACTACCTCATAGGAGGACATTGTGCTTTATTGATATCTCTAGTGTGTTACCACGTGTAGTTGCTTTGTATCGCCCTATGTATTTCACAAACTGAGTACCTAAATGGTATCAATGGCCACATGCAGCCGTGTCATTGTATTGTATTGTATTGCTCTGTAAAATACATGTGAAAGATAATAAGAGCCAGTGTATTTTATTCTATTCTAGTGTATTCAAAACTACAATATATCCCTGCCTTGTTGAAAAGGTCAAAGCTGATCTCATCTGGGGAAAATTCTATGAGTTGCCCAAATTGGAAAAATATAACATGTTCATGTGTGCTTTCCATTTTGGCGTTTGGCATGTACCATAACTGCCATAGCACATGAATACAGCAATACTCACCCTGTGCTTGCGTTTCTCCTTCATGATGTCTTTGGTGTCCTGAAGCATCTGCTCCTTCCACAGGTCGAAGAAGTAGGACGGGTCGGTGTAGAACTTCAGCGCCTCCTTGCCATCCTCCCTGCGAAAGCACACATGGAATATAGAATATCACATCGAATACAACACACACACACATCATACATAATATAATAATATACAGTATAACACACATATCAGGTGTAATTTTATATCTAGGACGGATCTATGTAAAACGTCAGAACCTCTTTGCCATCCTCCCCGAGGACAAACACACATGTCATCTATAATAAATGCGTATTTTGGGCTAAAACCGAAACTGAAATTAAACGCTTGGCTGAAAAACGAAACCAAATATCAAATGTGGTTGAGCATTTGAATAGTGTTGTATGCTATTGCATATCACAATGTCATGTTTATCCTGTCTGTGGTTGTTGATATTTTTCCTGTCTTGTCCACTACTGCACTCTCAATGCATTTTTTTTGTCAAGTCTGCAGTATCAGGCAGACGTTGTATCATATGTCTAAATGGTTCATATCATATTCCATCTTATCTCAGGGGGGCGAGACAGTGGTAGATTTAGCATGTCATATATCCCTGTGATGATGTAGGTTAATGTTGTAATGTTAACCCTGCCCATGATAATACTGTTGTTTATCCTATACTAAATACGGTCTATCGATATAACACATGATTACTTCAAGCTCTTGTTTTCATCTTGGCCTTGCGTCTATTGAATTTGAATTAAAGATTATAGATGTGTACACCCTACAGCTTTTATGTCACTTCTAGATTTAAGTACAGTGTGAGTCAGAGTCTCTTAGAGTCTCTAACTCGCTTGTGTTGCCATTTTATTAGTCCAGCGGACATCATTTCAAATGCCCCACGATACGCCACGGTTATAAATTAAAATAACTTGAACACAAATTGTTGTGCAAAAAACGTTGCCCGTTATTTAGTCACAGGTTTTGATTTTGGCCAATTGTAAAATTGAATTGCACACTCTTAGTTTGAGCGCTCACCTGCAGGGGCAGATCTAGCCCTTTTGGGAACCTAGGAGAAATATAAACATGGGGCCCTCAGAAGTCATCCTTTAAACACGTCACCAATTGGCATGGAAGGTCTGAGGGTGCTATTTTAGTGTTTTACCTCGTATATATTTTCGATTACTGTACACAAGTGACAAAATAAGATCAGGCTGAATTTTTTGTGTTTATTGCGACTGGTGTGACAATTGGGGCCCCCTATGGATGGCAGATTTGGCCAGGGCCCTAGGCAATTGCCTTGGTTTGCATAATGTAAAGTCCGCCTGTACACACTGCTCACCTGTACACGCTGAGGTTGTTGAGGGGCGGCGGCTTATCGCAGACCAGGTAGGTTTCGTGCACAGGTATGGGCAAGGAGAGGCGGATGAAGAGCTGCTGGTCCTGGGTCAGGCTGGAGCGGAAGGCCTTACGAGTAGTGATGGCCTGTAGAGACACTGAGGGAGGAAGAGGAGGAGGAGGAGGAGGACAAGATGAAGAGAACATTCAACTCAAATGTCTTTGACATTTAATGTACAACTTATTTATACTTATAGTAAAGGGCTACATAGGCAGAGGTACTGGGGAAGGAGGACAAAAAGAAGAAGAGAAGATTCAACTCAAGTGTATTGACATTTACAATTGAATTTAAATTGTAAATTAAATGAAATACAATTAAAATTTGAATTCGTTCTTAATGACATGTATTACACTTACAATTTATTCATACGTATAGTCAGGGGTTACAAGTGTTCTTGGTAGTTTTTGAAGTGCGAAGTATTTGTGCGTCTATGTAAACTGAGCAGACAGACAAGCGGTGTACGTGTGTATGCTCACACTTGTGTGAGAACGTGTGTGGGCAAACTGGGCCAGTGTGTGTGTGTGTGTGTGTGTGTGTGTGTGTGTGTGTTTACCCTCTTCCTCTTTGGGGTCCAGCTGTGTGACTTTAACCTGCAGCCTGTCCACTCTCTCCCCCAGGGTACTCACGCGCTCTGCAAACGTGCTGGCCTGCACAAACAACTCGCCAAAGACATCCTCCGCATATTTACCTACACACAGAAAACAAACACACACACACACACACACACACACACACACACACACACACACACACACACACACACACACACACACACACACACACACACACACACACACACACACACACACACACACACACACACACACACACACACACACACACGTTGGACAACACGTTACCCACCACAACACACACATACATGGAAGCTACTGTTGTAAGTACACTTGTTTAAGGCACACAGACAAATGCATGTTTGGCGAGCTTACAATAAAAACCTCATCACGAAACATTTCTAAAAGGAGCTTGAAGTTCAAATCAACGCTGATGGTGAAAACAGCCCAGTCAACAGACGAGAAGCAGCTGTGAAAAGGGAAGTCAAAAGCCGACTAAACCCAAGTGTTTGTTTCACAGCTATATATAAAAGGTCCACTTTTATTGACAAAGGTTCAGATGTGGGTTGTAGAAGTATGTAATTGATACCACTCCAATGCTGATGCAATTCCAGTCCTGATGGAACCCACTTACTGTTCTGCCTGCAACACAACCTACTCAACTGATTCATGTAACTTCTGCACTTCAGACTTGCATCTGTCACGACAATCATAGTCCTATAAAGTAGAAGTAGACAGACAGATGTTGTTACAACACTAGTAGTATGATATTACATGGATTCAGCTATGCATCATACTACTAGTGTTGCAATTGCATCTATAAGAAGAGTACTTCTACTTCTACTTTATACATGGTTTCTGTTTTGTTTTCCACTGGCTGGGCAAACCTAGCGGACAACTCAACCTCTGATTGTTGGAAACCACTGTCGGTCAAAAAATAAGCTCACGTGGTTGGCTGCCATTGTCTTGCCCCTTCTAACAACACTGTGTTTACAAACAAAAAAAAACCCATCTATACAACTCATAGTCCTATTTTATACACATGGGAGGAGAGGAAGTTCAGCTGAGAATCAGAAGGCTCCCTCTGTCAGTGTGTTTAGGGCCGACAGAGAAGTCTGCAGCTGATGAACTTTGGTTCTGAACAGTCAGTGAGGGTATGGACATGAGAATCGATCTGTCTGGCCAGCAATCAGCACCTATTTTCTAGTAAATTGTATTGCCGAGGGCAGAAATGGCGCATTCCGTCCAACTAATAACCGTGCTGGAGCCCGTTGCCGCACTTAATGTTCACGGCACAAGTCTGAGCGTTCGAGAACTGGAAAGTTGGTAAAATACATTTTTTTTCCTCGGCGAACCGTGACAGCAACGTGAACGTCAGCAGGTTCATCCGGGTAACACACAGTCACACGCAGAAAAGTTCAGAGCCCAGTATGAACGTGGGTGGTTTACAGGTAAGCACTTAATTTCCGAACGTATGTAACTGGTGCGGGAAGCGGCACTGGCACCATTCTGGTCGGCCTGAAAACAGTGTGATCGCAACTGCCAGATAATGTTGGCCGGGGTGAGGCTGTGTTGTACTGGTGGACTGTTCCTTTAAATCCTGCCTACTACAAATCCTGTAACATAGAGACTTATTTTCTGGTGGACTGTACTGCAGACGTGAGAAAGTAGACCTGAGCTCAAGGTCTTTGCAGTGTTTCCCACAGAATATTTGTAAGTCAAGTCAAGGCAACTTTAGAAAATACAATTGCGATACAAGAAACAAAAAAACAAAACCCAAAACAATAACAAAAAACTCAAAGGCCTAAACGGCGATTCACAGATAGTTAAAGCCCCACTCACTGAGTGATCCGAGCTGGCGTATGATGTTGGCGAGGGTGATGTTGGTGACGCACTCCAGCTCGCTCTTTACGCTGTTGGGCAGCGTCTGGCGGCACAGGTGCCGGGGCTCGATGTTACGCGTCACCAGAGGCATGGTGGCTGTCCACTGGGTAGCGTCACCCTGCACAATACACAAACAAACAAACAATTACATGATTAATAATGCATTTTTGAAACCTTTGTCTTAGTTTTGCCACTCACAAACACTAATCAGCAGATCAACAACTGGGTAGTGTCACCCTATACGTCACAAACAATCAAACAAACAAAATGTCAGAGTAATACTTTTCGCATTCAAATGTTAGAAAAAAATAACTTTAAAACAACGTCAAAGGCACAATTGAAGGGTCCTTTTCTCATCTGCAATCAGGATGTTGAATGGGGGAAAAGTCCCTCAAAAAGTTGCTCTGCCTAGGCTGACAGGAGGGCAACTTATCGGTACTTGCTTTTTGCACGGAGGTGGGGCGTTGGCAAAGCACAAGGCCTCAAGCAACAGGAGAGGCTGGGAGGTACTAGTTTGAAATGGACCCATTACATTTTACATAGCTGTGACTCTGTCCCCTCACAGCCTACTCCTCACTCCCCACTGCAGAGCACAGGCTACTGCTGCATTCTTTCCAGTTGATCTGCTTGCAGTGGGTGAGTAAGCCCTCTACTTAAGGCATAGGGGTTAGTGCGGCCACTTACGTGTGTTATTGTTGTGCATTAATGTGCTGGCCTGGCTGTGGGATACGCCCACATGTTTGTGCTGAATGTTGCTGGCCAATTTATCCCACTACCTGCCATATTAATAAGTGCCATTACTGACATACTTCTCTATTCCACTGGCTGCTCCGGCGGCTTTGTCCATTTGAATTTGTAATACTAACCCTGTGAGAATACATCATCATTACACCTGATTCAGCTAAAAGTGAGCTGATCAGATTTCATTTATGACACTGGGCTACTACTACTCATGTTGCATGCATGAAGTTGTATACATGAGTCTGCTGTGTTTTTTATTGCAAGCAACCTGTTGGAATTGTGTGTTCCTCAGATATGATCTTCTCACACTACTCTTCCTGTCTTCCTTGCCCTCCCCACCTGACCCAGCATCAAGGTAAACGTACAGTGATGGTGGACCACCTGGATTCAGACATTTACAATCCAGTGTCACATATTCCAAAAGACCAGTTTTACCGGTCACTGCCCCATTTAGTCCCATCACTGCAGGTACAGTGGGCTACGGGAAAATCCGTGAATTTCTAAATCCAACGGGCAGAAAACAACTTCCAGCTGCCTTGTTTTAATGGCAGTCAAAACATGTCAGTACTGCAATACGCGGGTTAGCCACCAGAGGGATCCCTCCAGTGCTTGGCTGTACTGCTTGAACTAGTTGACAACTTGTTGTCAAAGCTGACATAAAATATTCTGAAATAAATCGACCTAGCCAGTCCACAATTCTATCAAGACAGAACGTAAAAGTACTAAAAAGTGCGGCTAAACAAATTAGTAAGTAGAATTTAAACGAATGCTAGTCGTACTGCAACTCTCATACATGGACAAAGTAAACCAAGGCACAGAACATGGTGTAACAGCGTGTAACATTAGGAGCTTATTTCACTTGGCTAGCTTACTCAACGTCTACCACAGCAAAGTTATGAATAAAGCAGGTGACAGTTTTCAATTAATGAAACTGGGAAAGATTAATGAAACGGCAAAACTTTCGGGCCAGGCCTGAAAGGAAAAAAGCAGGAAGTAGGCTATCCCAAAGTTAGTCAAACAGCAGTTCAGTCTGTTCACGAAAATCGGTGCGCTCCTCTTTGACAGAAACTTTCATATGGTACAAAACAAAAAAGTTAATTCTTACCAAGTGTAAGCGGACGAAGTATTCACACTTGAAGATATGAGAACGTTGATTGCATTTGAAGTTTTATGCTTCTTTAAGGTGGGCCCAAATCGTCTACTTGAGATTTGCGGAACTACAACACGTCGTGACACGGACAGAACTTCAGCTCCTCAGTTGGGAGCGTGTAATTGGCCAGAATTTCCCCTCCAGTACATGCCATTGGTCGTTGCAGCAGTCATTTACGACGACAGCGTGGAAATGTCATTGTGTACGCAAACGGCGTAACACCCTTTGCTAGTGGTTTGAAAACATCTGTTTGAGACTGTGTGCAGGGCGGGGGTGAATGTTGGCGCATTCCTGGATTTCTGGCCTGCACGGACAAATCCGTAGCAGGCCTGGCTTGTCTTGCTTCAAATTCCTGCATGGAAAAATGCTGCCGAAAAAGACAAAAATAGCCCAGTAGGCCTAGTAATCTTTCGACATAATGGGTAGCCTACTGATAATCTAGAATTACTTTTTCTTTTGTGAGAACAAATGTCATGCCTATTGTTTTAATCTTTGCATTTTATATGATTTTATATAGTTCAAACATTTATATTGTTTATACAGGTTAAATATATAGTTCCACCATATGTCAAATGCAAAGCATTTTTAAATGCACTCATATGTGAATGCCTAATGCAAAAACATGTTTGGCGATATCCACAATTTGGCCTATAAAACAGTCCTCACATCATGAAAGTGTGTGTGTGTGTGTGTGTGTGTGTGTGTGTGTGTGTGTGTGTGTGTGTGTGTGTGTGTGTGTGTGTGTGTGTGTGTGTGTGTGTGTGTGTGTGTGTGTGTGTGTGTGCAGCCTCAACTGATGTGAGGTCAGACCAAGTCTCAGAGCTTAATTGCTTGCTGTAATTATCTCTTTTGTGCAACAGGACAACAGGTGCCTTTCGTCTTCATTCTCATCAGGTGAACTGGAGCGTGACGGCTGTGACATGGAACGAAATTGTACCTACTGTAGAAGGAAATAAGGAAAATTACATTGTTTAGATCAAATTACTTAGAGTAGAGAGCAGAGTATCATTTATTATTTATAAATGAAGGGGTCAAATAGCATACATATGTACATACGTAGATAAGACATTACACACATCATTCCACATAATTAACCATAGCTCACTCTTACATACATTCAGGCCAAGATAGCCCCCCCCCACACACACACACACACAAACACAGACACACACAGACACACACACACACACACACACACACACACACACACACACACACACACACACACACACACACACACACACACACACACACACACACACACACACACACACACACACACACACACACTGCGGGTGGTGATAAGTATATCAGTGTAACAGTGATTTGTCACATGTATGTGCCTCAGTGAAGTGGTACAGAGCAGCCAAAAAAACAAAGTAATGAAGTGTCCAAAAAGTGTCACTCTCTGTGGAATAGTCCAAGAGACAAAGCCAGGGTCAAGTATCCATTGGAGATGGTGGATCACAAGTTGCACACTGTGTGGCCTCGCTCCCCCTCCACACGCACGCACGCATGCACGCATGCACGCACGTACGCACGCACGCACGCACGCACGCACGCACGCACGCATGCGCGCACACACACACACACACACACACACACACACACACACACACACACACACACACACACACACACACACACACACACACACACACACATACACACACACACACACACACACACACACACACTTGTGCATACAAAAAGTGATTGTCCTGGATGGCTGTATTGGAGTGCAGTAAGTTAAAGTAAAAGTCATGGTGCAGAGAAGTCATTCCTGTTGGAGGGGGGGGGGGGGTATAATCAGTCACATCCAGCCGGATAAGAGTCCAGGTAAAAGAACGGGTGGTGGGGCTGGAAAAACAGCGCGGAGAGACAGAAGCATATAAGCGTGCAGGTGTGGGGGTTGGTTTGCAGTCCAGTCACCTATGACGATCTCTTTCTATGTGTCCTTCTGTGTGGTGTTGAATAGCTGGATGGCCCTGAGGGACAAAGGACCTCCGTAGCCTGTCTGTCCTGTGGGAGACAGTGATATTAAGTTCATTTCTAGGCTTATTAAACCCACTATGAGACAGCTCACTTTCATGAGCCCATTAGTGTACAAGTAGCCTATAGACCTCTGTATGTTACAATATTTTTTGTGGTATTTGTCTTAAATTGAATGCCCAAAATCTACCAGACTAGGCCAAGATGATTGTCTCTAAATGAGTGTGTGTGCTTATCAAGAATTGTACTGGTGTGTGTGTGCGTGCATGCGTGTGTGCGTGCGTGCGTGCGCGTGCATGTGTGAGTGAGTGAGTGTGTGCGGGCGTGTGCGTGCATATCTGTATCTGTAATCTCTGTCTCTGTCTCTCTTTCTCCCTGTGTGTGTGTGTGTGTGTGTGTGTGTGTGTGTGTGTGTGTGTGTGTGTGTGTGTGTGTGTGTGTGTGTGTGTGTGTGTGTGTGTGTGTGTGTCTGTCTGTCTGTCTGCCTGTCTTTCTGTCCGTTTGTCTGTCTGTCTGTCTGTCTGTCTGTGTGAAAATGCTGTGCGGGTGTGCATGGGTGTGGTTGTGTCTGTAAGCGTGTGTGCTTCCAAGCATAACTCTTTAATCTGCTTGAGTTGATACACACTACTACAGTAGCACACAGGCGCAGTCTTCCTCCCTTCCTCCCAATAGTAACCATGGAAATAGCACAGCAACAGGAAGTGAGAATGACTCATTGCATAGCACAGGAACTGTGGCAGACACGGCACATTCTAGAAAGACACAGACAATAGCCACACATATGATAACTGAGAAAACAATTATTTTCTTATTCACAGCATTATTCATTGTTCAGTTTAACAAATGGAAATGTCAAAGACAGAAGGTTGATGTTTAATTTTGCCATGTAGGCCTACTATGTAGGAAGTGGTTGTATGACGCCCTCTAGTGGTTGGTCTTGTTACTAAGTAGACTTCAGCTTTTGTTCACCCACAACATTGTTGGTCAATGATCATAATCACACATTGAGAGAAACGGTGAAAAATAGTGCAGGGACCTGTTTTTTGTCCCCTATGTTTTTTTTTTTTTTTTTGCATTTGTAGAATAATGTTCCCTTTGTCTTTGCCACAAAAAAAAAAAAAGTTTCATTATTTGTGTGTACAATATTACCCTGATACTTACCTGAACAGTGCTTTGTGTAATTTAAATGTTGTTTATGCCTTGTGTGATTAAGTGTCATACCTGTCTGCTAATTTTGGTTAAGTGGATGGGCCACGCCCACCACCAATGACAGCTGTAATATATTGTGCCTTGCAATTGAGTGACTGCACCCTGACAAAGACCTTGTGTCGAAACGCGTCGGGCAGTCTATTTGCCTTTGTACTATTAAAAAATAAGAAAACGGAGTGCCACAGTATCATGCTCTTAATTTTTTTGATGTTCCCTTTGTCTTGTTAGGGCATCAAGGCATAAACATCGAGGCAGTAACATAAGCTGTTATAGGCCTATCCTAAACCATTTTAAAACAGTACTTACTCATGGTATCCATGTCTTAGCTTCTTACATAGTAGAACTGGTTGAATATTATCAGCATTTCAGTTCCTGTCTTCTTGAATGCATAGGCCTTTTATGGCCTTATATTGACACCGACTGTGGGAAGTCAGTCTATGATGAAAGAAACCATCCCTGAGTTGCAAATCCATTCAGTGTGATTAAAATGTCTGTTATAGGCCTACTTATTGTGTGTGTGTAGTTTTTTTTCTCCAAAACCTTTCTTTCTTTTGGGACCCCCTTTGGACCTAAGAATAGGCCTATTTTCAAATTTAATATGAATTTTACCGTAAAGGTTAAATATGTGGCAGCTTTGCCAAGGAATTCAGTTACTCTCCAATTTGGATTTTAAAATTGTATCACCGATTTAGTCTAGTGGGCTGCATTTACCCTCTTCCACCACTTGGTGGCCTTGTGAAGCGTCGGTAGCTCTTAACTGCAGACACTGATTGGGGCCACTCCTTCCACTAGCCAAGACAAGAGAGAGATGCACCAATAAAGAAGAGCCTTGGAGAACATATGAATTCAGCAAACAGAGACATTACTAAAACATATTCTCAGAATAACAGTCACTGGGCAGAGGTATCAATCATTTGACCATTTCTGTGTGAAGAAGACTGAGGTGGAGCTATTGTGTTATTTCTCTGTAGCCTACTCTGGTGGCTGTTGCTGGGATGTGAGGCGCTTTTACCAATAGGCAGACTAGGCAATCTCCCAGGGCCCCGCCAAATCTGCCCTCTGTACGGGGCCCCCAACTGTCTGCCCCATCATAGTGAATACAGTAAATAGCCTACCACCAAAAATAATACAAGAAGGCCCTGTGTCTATATTTTGCCTAGGGCCCTCAGAAGTGTAGAACTGCTGCTGCATGTAAGAGACCTCAATCAGGGCCGGTTCTAGTCAGTTTGTTGCCCTAGGCTACAAGCACCCTCCTTGCCCCTTTTTATATACAGTACGTACATACACTTATGGGTTTTATTCATTTACATGCATCAGTAGTGCCGTAGTCTACATACCGTATGATATAGCAGAAATGCACATGCATATTATAGCCTACATATACTGTATAGTACATACGTACATATTACATACATACTCTATACTGTGTGCTTAAGAATGATTTCTAATTGTGGGTCAGATGTCTATTACTGTGACACTCCCGACATATTTGCTGGAGGTGACTGCCTAGTCAGCCTATGCCTAGTGCCGGCCCTGACCTGAGATGAGAGTGAGTCTACTACTACTACTACTAGGCCTACTACAACAGGTACTATTCTTTGAGTCACACTTCTGTGTCACATGGTTCAGAGTGAGACAGATTAATTGTGGTGTTTGTATTTCAGATTTTCCTTTTACAGTGTGTTACTCTGAGCAATTCATTAACATGTACAGTTTTATAGGTGTGGAATGGATGTCATGACCTGTCCCTGTCTTTCTTCTCAGCAAACCTGTAGAATAGAATAGAATAGAATAGAATAGAATAGAATAGAATAGAATAGAATAGAATAGAATAGAATAGAATGAATTGAATGTGATTATGTATAAATCATATACAAGAACAAGAATTATATCTTGATATTTTTCTGGAAGATGGCATTTAGAACAGTGTAGGCCCTACAATAATAAAAAAAATGGAATGACCATCACTATGGGTTGCGGATGACACTGATGCCAATGAGCCTGGCTCTTTAGTGCAGAAGTCATTCCCCCAGTGTGGTACCCCAGAGAGTTTGACTCCCCTTCATACATTGCCTTTTATTGCCACAAATAGGCCTAAAACCACCCATTGACTGAGCAATAGCTACATATTTTACCTAAAAAATGGGCGCACATGGGCACACACTTAATTCACAGACTCGGAGCCCAAATGATCCATACAAGAAATATACACATACATTTTAATAGATAAAAACATGCACACACACACACACACACACACACACACACACACACACACACACACACACACACACACACACACACACACACACACACACACACACACACACACAGCATACACACACACACACACACACACACACACACACACACACACACACACACACACACACACACACACACACAATTCATTTGACATTTCTATGATTACGGTAACCGTAAGGGCAGTTGGAAGTGCAAGGCTGTTTTTCCTTTGTTTAAACCGGTGATTACATTTCTGTCTCTGCTGACATTAGCTGAAGTGCCTGAAGTCATTATCAGGCCACCCAAGGCTCCCCTCACGTGGCCCCTGGTCCTCTGAGGAGCCTAGTGTGGATGTGTAATTAGGTGACTAGGAGCTAGCCGTCGGATGAGGGCTTGATCTGAGATAAATGGTCACCGTTGTTGGGTCATGACAGTCAGCCTGGGCTGGCCCCTATTTTACATGAAGCGTCTGTTAGTTTTAATTAGCCAGTTTAGTTAATAAACAGTATAGTGCCATCGTGTTCGTGTTCGAAGGGTGTGTGTGTGTGTGTGTGTGTGTGTGTGTGTGTGTGTGTGTGTGTGTGTGTGTGTGTGTGTGTGTGTGTGTGTGTGTGTGTGTGTGTGTGTGTGTGTGTGTGTGTGTGTATGTATGTGTGTGTGTGTGTCTACGTGTGCGCGTGCGCGTGCGCGTGCGCGTGCGCATGCATTCGCATGTATGTCTGCATATACATGCACATGCACGTAAAAATACCAATATAAGGCTCCCCTGCAGCTACAATAATCAGCAATCCTGCTGATGAGTACATTATAAAAGTATTACATTATATATATTTTTAAACCTTGTGACAATTAATGGACAAACCTCCACATAGGCTACATGTATTGTCATTGGCCTACCTAATGATTCTGTACCCACATTAATATCCAGACCATGGCATTTATGAATATTGTGTTGTATAGACTCATGGATATTGTTTAATAGGACCAGTGCTCTGCTAATTATGCTATTGCATGAACCTATTAAATTCCCATTCCCCTGTTTGACCTCCTAATCTCATTAAATGTCTCCATTTTCCGTTCTTTTGATAAATAAAATCCCCTAGGATGTGAGATGAGCTCCTTTGTGCATACGTGACATGAAAGAACGATTTGAGTAGTTTTTGAAACGACTGAATACATGTTGACCAGATAGCTGGAACAAGTGTTACAGGTAATTTGGGAGGCTGCACAACCTGAAAGGTTCTCAAGTTTTATTTTCACCTTCTCCAGGCTGTCACTTGAAATAAAAACCGTGTGAAAAGTGTTGCTAATAGCCTATATTTTCTTTCATACAACACTGTCGTATTCCCTTCCAATGCACAAATGACATGTAGAAAGAGTCTTTTTTATTTCTTTTTTTAGCAAGGTGAGGGGATGGGAATATACAGCTTTGATAAGAACCCGAATTTGATAAATTATAAGTCTACCAAGATCCGAGATCTAGTCTTGATTACGCCAATCTGATTTAAACGCAGGAGTGCCCATAACTCACAAGGCAGGTGAAATGAAATAAGCAATGCAGAGTCTTTTAGGTCAGTGGGTCAATAACAGTTCTGCAGACCTTTCTCTTGCTGTATATCATCTGTGCCATGCGGTATTCCTCCTCTACTTTAATCTTCTGCACGAACCAGTTATGTTTCCTTCACAAGAAGCGAGTGATTAAAGCCGGACAAAGAGCTGCTGTAAACTACAGATGGTGTAACTTCAATCTGCTCATTACCGTGCCGGGCCGCGGCAGCGTACCGTGATCATTACACCCTGTGGCCATTCGGAATGCGGGGGGCAGTATAGCACCGCTTTTGCAGAGCAGCGTCTGCCTGTGTCTGTGGTCTGTTTGTGCTTCCGTCCTTGCCCGTCCCCCAGTTTTAGTAGTAGTAGAAATACAGTCAGCAAATTGCATGTTTTATTTAGCATTGGGCATTTGATAGGGCATTTGATAATAACACAAGTGTGAGCCCTAAACAAGACCACAATGTGAATTTAAACTCGACTTTTTTTCTGTCTTGCATTCACCGTCTCCCAATCCGTCTCTAACTTATTTCAGCACTATTCAAGCCAGGAACGGGTATCCTCAGGATACAGAGTTTGCATACCTACTACAATTTGAACCGGTAAAGACAATTAAAACCGACTCAATCAGACAGGAACACCATTGTAATTAAGTGTGTCCCGTAACGCCAGCATGAGAGAGATCGAATTTTAAATTTGGCGACGACATTGTGTTGCACGTAACAGTGGGCATTTGATAATAACACACGCGCGAGCCCTAAACAAGACCGCCAGTCGACGGTGTTTTGTTTTTATTATTCTGCATTCATGCCAGGAACGGATTGTGAACACTTATGACCGCTTCTTTGGAGGCTGGATAACCTGTCAAACCACGACGTGTCACAAAAGGCTGTGCACTGCCTTTTAAAAAAAAACAAAAAAAAACACAGCAGTCGTATTGTCACGGGGGTGACAAACTTTGACTAACTGTTATTCTCACTGATTGCAAATGTTTGCAGGTGCCAATGGGAAGAGGCGAAAGGTGATTGGGTGTACGGGGTGGGTATGGGCTTTTTGAATGCAGGTGGCAAGATGGCGAGGAGGATCCGGAGGAGGACGAGACGCACAGCTACCGCACAAGAGAAGGGTCGGAGAGACTACCGCGGCCGGGGGGCAGCCTTGGGAGGGGGGTGAGCTGCACGCCGGTATCCGGATGGGGCCAGGAGGGCACGCGTTCGGTCCTTTGGACGACACAAGCAACAGACGACTACGAATGGCGCGGACGGCATATTGCCTGAACGAGGTTTGCGGCCAGAGTCACGAAGAGGTTGCGTTGGAAAGCTGGTGGTGGAGGACGCTTTCCACCGAAGTTAAGTGCCACGCCTGGTCACCATAGCCTTCACCTTGAAGCCTCCTCCCCGCTGTGTGCACTGCCCCTGGCCCGCTCTGTCTGTCACTCACTCACTCTCTCACTCCCGGACCCAGCGAATGCACGATCGGAAAAGACTTTTTGCGCAGCGAGGATGGCCACCCCTACACCATCGTTTTATGTGTGCTGTGTTGGTTGCTGTGCTGCTCACGTGTGCTCCTTTAAATAAGTAGCTTAGTTACTCGTGCTGTGTAGGCATATTTTATTCACAATTGGTGATGGGAGTTAGCATCCCCCTGTGCGTTATTCATACGAATTCAGAGACTGGAAGCCTGTTTACCCTTCTCCTATCTCCACCAGCTGATCCGCCTCCGCGTGCCCAGACGAGCCAGGTGGCCCCGCCCAACCTGTCGGAGGCTACGATGCGCACGGACCGAGTGAGAGGTTTGAGGTGCTGATCAGAGACATTGGACCATTGGACCATTGGACCCCGCGGACAGAGAACTGGTTACACATCCACACACACGCGCACACACACACACACACATGCATACAGAACTATGTCTCCAAATAGAAAATAAATACTTGATTTAAATGACTTTGTTGTCTTGGTGTTTCCTGATGTGTACAATGCTCCTCGGGGTAGTTGGTATTAAGTGGGGGTGCCGCTGTCAAACGCGCACCCCCCACCTGTGACAGTATGATAAGTGTTAAGATAAGTGTGAAATTCTTTTTTTTTTTTTTTTTGCTTAGGCCTATTTTTTGGCAAACGAATTCATTAATAGGCCTAATTACTTCTATTGTTAAGGCGGCTACATAGTATAATTTGTTTTCATTATTTCATAATTGTTGTTGGTGGTAAGCCTATATAGGCTACTATATAGGCTATTTTTAATTAGGCTAGTTGAATGATTCAACCAACCGCCCGAATTTAATTAAAATATTTGGCTATAGGCTTGTAATATATTATAGGTTGTAATATATTTCTAGTCTAAAAACAGTTTTGGCAAAAGACCACATCCTCTGGGCATTATTTGCTTTTGGTTAGTCACACCTTGAATGTGAGAGGGGGAAATCGTGCTGCACTTGTCCACGTCCATGTCCAAGTGCAGGCAGTAGGGGGCGGAGGTGCGGCAGAACTGGGCTCAGGGCCGCTGCCAGCTTTGACCCGGCCTCAAGGCAAAATCATCTGAAGGTGCTCAGCTCTCAACCCATACAATTCTGTGGGCCCGGAACAACTGACCCCGTTGTCTCCCCCTGTCTGCGGGCCCGTGAAGCAAGTACAGCTCAGCAGCTACTTGTTAGGTACATACATGCCACCATTTACCACAGAAAGCAGTGTACATTCAACACTAAGACCAACTAAAAGAGTGTTACATTTGACTCTTTAAAACTAAGTGTTGAAACGAAACAAAAAAAACTTGTTCCTGAACTCTCTGGACTCTCTCAGCTCTCCTCATTCAATACTACCGGGCCAGAGCTGAGCATCCCCTGTTACTCTATTTTGAAGAAATACAGTAGTGAGATATCGACCCCTCTCAGTAAAAGAAGGGACCCTGGCCTTTTTGGCAAAAAAAAAAAAAATCCAATTTCACCACTGGGCGTAAGTACTGTATTCATTTGAATTAATAGTAGTGTAGGACAAATGTCAATAAAACATGATTTTACTCACCTCTGAACTGTCAAACAAACAAATGAACAAAAAACAAACAAACAAATAAAAGCAGCTAATCAGCACAGTGTGTTCACTCATCAATTATAAAGCCCTATGGATTGATCACTACTAATCAGTTTAAACATGTTTTAAAATTGCGTGCTGGACTATTCAGGCACGTCCTTTATTTTTACCATTAAACCCATGGATTCAACATGCTTGTCGTCTTCATGCAGTATTCAGAGTCATTTGCTTTATCCAATACTTACTGTGCACTCTGGGTCATCTCCAGGCTTTTGCGGGTATGCGTAAGCTTCGTCAGGTACTATATGCCACATGAACTTGGCATATAGTACCACCAGTGACAGTGAACAATTGAGTTCTTATTATATTGTATTGGGTGGGGGGCTTTTTAAATAACTTTGTCCCAGGCCCAGCCAAAGCTGTCAGCTGCCCTGCACGAGGTAGACCTGCTCTGTGGACCTCTGTTGGAGCAGTGGATTAACAAGGTGAGTTATCCAGACCAAACGCTTGCAGAGAGCTGCAGTTGCAATAGCCAGGGTAGTCCACTGTGCCTCAGTGGCCACATCTGGCATTGGTTCTTCTGAAGGTGTTTCATTATTCACCTGGTGACCTTGGATATCTCTCTCTCTCTCTCTCTCTCTCTTTCTCCCAGGACCGACTGACAGCTTTGGCAGGACCCCCGACAAATGTATCTAAAAGGGCCCTCTTCTACATTCAAGGAAATGGGGTCACAATCTTGGCCCCCCTTTTTCTGTGGGCCCGGGAGAAGTGACGTGTTTGGCCTCCTTCTGTCGACAGGCCTGCTCTCCCTCCCTCTCTCTTCCTATCTTTCTTCCTTGCCCTCTCTCTCCCTCTGCCAAACAGGAATTAGTGGGGTGTGGGTCTTTGCATTT
The DNA here is from genome assembly GCF_034702125.1 of Engraulis encrasicolus. NCBI lineage: Eukaryota > Metazoa > Chordata > Actinopteri > Clupeiformes > Engraulidae > Engraulis > Engraulis encrasicolus. The sequence continues at coordinate 8,406,469 of NC_085876.1, forward strand.
ACTGTAAGGTGATGGTGAGTTGACAAAAGACATGCATCCTGACAGCCAAGACTGTCCGGTACTGAGGCAAGGCATGTCACAACTGCTGTCTTCCAGTCTTAATAAATATGAAATCCAGTTTTCAGATTCACATTGAATGATACTACACAGCATAAACCCCCGGTCAGTCATGGGCTCTGTATTGTGAGTGTGAAGACTGTTTTTGTGACAAGGGACATTCAGACCCAGTGCCAAACCTTCAATAGACCAAAGCCATCAGTAGCCAGGCTGTTAGAAAAAGGAGAGATCTTTGTGTGTGTGTGTGTGTGTGTGTGTGTGTGTGTGTGTGTGTGTGTGTGTGTGTGTGTGTGTGTGTGTGTGTGTGTGTGTGTGTGTGTGTGTGTGTGTGTGTGTGTGTGTGTGTGTGTGTGTTTTAATGCACAGCGTTTGTTTTTTTTTGTAATATCACAGTGACACAATCTTTGACATCTAAACGCTAGATAAGGGGGAGAGGGCAGAGTCCGTGGGACGCACGCTCTCTATCTCTCTCCCGCATCTCTCACTCCGCTGTGTGTGCAGCTGAACTGAGTTTGACCTTGAGTCGAACACGTCCTTTGAAATATGTCTTTTTCCACTGTGAGAGATGCTCCTTGTCACTCTGACAGGGAGAAACGGCAAAACCTGTGTGTTTGACTTGGGCAAATAGGCCTATACACACCAATTAAGTGTATGTATAGTGCATTAAGTTATTGTAAATCCTTCTCGCACTGTCAGGCACTAAAGTATTTGAAAACAGATGCTATTTCATACCATTCACAGTGTGCTGTACACACCTAAAGCACAATTGGATGTGCTCAAACTGCTTGAATATCTGTTGCTTAATCAGACCTTGTGAGACAATTGGGCTACATTGAATTTGCACATCCAGGCCTTCTCAAGCCATTTGCTAAGGTTACTGTGGTGACAAAAATAGTCATCAACATTTTTTTTTAATGAAATTTAAATAAATTAGAATATAAAAAAAGAATATTTAGATTCTCCTTTTTCTAGCGAGACTTTGTATCATCTAGTACAGTGATTCTCAAAGTGTGGTCCGGGGACCACTGGTGGTCCGCGACAGTGCTCAGGTGGTCCGCGAGGGGATTTCTACTTTTCCAAGACGAGCTAGCTGTGGGCTATATTTGTAACATAATTACAAAACTAGCTGAAGTATTATTTTAACCACAAAAATGCAGTCTTGTAATGTGAATATATTGCATCGAAATGAGCAGTGTCAAATAAGCACCCCTCAACTGTCAATTCAGTTGACAGGTGGTCCCTGAACATTTTTAGGGGGGGCAAAGTGGTCCTCGGCCTGAAAAAGTTTGAGAAACACTGATCTAGTAAGACAGAGTATGATTTCATCATGAGGAGATTTTGTATGTGCATTAGCCATGCAGTCAGGGCCACCACTAGGCATATCCAGAGTAAGCAGAGCGCTTAGGGCCTCAACCACTTTGGCTCCAAAATTGGGGCCTGCTAAATTGAGATTGACTAATAAACCTATTATTAGTACTATTATTATTATTATTATTATTATTATTATTATTATTATTATTACTATTATTATTTAATCATAAGGGGGGGCTCCTAACCAGTTATGCTTAGGGCCTCCAAAACCTCAGCAGCGGTCCTGAATGCAGCCTTGCTACCATATTACTGTAAGAAACATTTGTTGTCCTCATGGTGAATTTGGGTACCTCATATTGAATTGGCCCTTGTGCAGCCTGCTGTATTATCACCTATTTAAGTCTGAGTTTTACCTGCCCATACAAGTGGCTGAATAATATTGTAGAATTTATCACACTTATGCAGCAATTTCTCAAACATCAGAGGTGTCAAAAGAAAAAGTACAAGTAAATTGTGTAAGTACAACACCAGTACATGATGACAACACCAGTACGTGATATTTTCAGTTCATCATAAGAATCAGTTCATCATAGACCAGTTACTTAGTGAAGTCACAGCGGTTTCTTAACTCCTACTTTTACTTTTGACACTTCTGTATCACATACACATATGGAGAGACAGGAGACGTGCATTTAAGCAATGATCAGAAGAGCATGTATTTAAATACCCCACTGGGATGGAATAGACATATATAATAATCATCACAAGAGCAGCACAATACAGCCAACCACGGAGAGAGAGAGAGAGAGAGAGAGAGAGAGAGAGAGAGAGAGAGAGAGAGAGAGAGAGAGAGAGAGAGAGGCAGAGAGAGAGAGAGAGGCAGAGAGAGAGAGAGAGGCAGACAGAGTGAGGGACAGACAGTGTGAGAGAGAATAGAGAGAGGGAGAGAGACAGAGAGAGAGAGAGAAAAAAGAGAACAGGAACAAAGTCAAAGGAAAAGAGGAAATCTGGAATGCCCTGGCGCTGGTGTATTCACCAGGTGGTGGCGGGCACGAGTCTTTGGGCACGAGTGTGCTTCCTCCTCCAGACAGGAAATGGTGTAACATACGCACAGGGACAACATGGAGAGGAGCAGTAGAACCATGCTGCAGACCAATCACAGGAAGAGAAGAACAAAAGGGGGCGGGGTCATCCAAAACGCGCGCCACGAGGCCCCCTCCCTTTCAAACCTTCATTCCCCCTTTATGAGATATCAGACACCCCAAGTCAGACTGTGATGCTTTGCGATCTGTTATTTACGTCCCTGTTTTCATTCTTTTTTTTTTCATTCTTTTTTTTGCTTGTTGGTGTGTGCCTAAGCACACCCACCTCTTTTAACAACAAAACTGCCATCATCATCATCATCATCATTGTCATGATCATCATCATCTCACATACTGATTTTTTTTTTTTGTAGCATGAACATAGCAGTTTCCATAACAACACTGAGCTGTTTGGTGTGTCTTATGTACAAATGCTGGTGTTGCCGGTGGGATCACTAATGTAAAGTATCTGGTTCACAAAGACAGGTGGAAGTACGGCTCTGTATGTAAACTTGTCACAACACCAGTGCCTTTCTGCAGAGCAATTACGTACCCTAAAATGGTAAGATGGTAAAAAAATATTTTGCACCCAGAAGGTCACCACTTTGCACCTTAGAAGGTAGCCGACATTATTACCCCTTTGAGGGGTAAGGATTTCCCCCCAGTTCTTCAAGAATTTTGCTTGAACATTCTACCGATCCCATAGAACTTTGTTAAAAATCCCACAAGGTCCTTATGACATCACAGTGAGAAGTCATTTTTTTTGGCACAATTCTGATCACATTAGAATGTGTTGGTACTCCTGAAAGGGTAGATGCATAATTACTCAGCAAAAAGTTACTGATGGTGATAAAAGCTTAGGTACAGAGTAGTACTTCCATTTATTTGTGTGTGTGAGGGATGGTTTGGAGGGGAGGAATTGTTGGGTGGGCAGGGGGGTATTCCAAGAACATAGTCAAATGACGAATGTGACTAAGGGCTTCCGCACACCGGCTCCGACAGCACTGCAAAGCACTTTCGCGTCCGACACAATTCCGACCCCCAAACCCAATTTAACACGAACATAGCATTGATAGTCAATGGGCGGCACTGACAAAATAGAACTTGTCTCTAATCGCTATCCGACATCGCTATCGCGCCAGTTTGCAGGGTTTTATTGAAAACAATGGAATCGAACTTTTGCGGAGCAGTGCTCAGCACTTTGTCAGAGTCGGTGTGCGGAAGCCCTGAGGTAACCTAAAGAAAGTGGTAAACCTGGAGAATGAGTGCTCCAGGCTCTTCTATTACAAGTTTTACCACGGCCTCCAGGTTAACTCAATCTGGTTTACTACTCAGTCTGGTTCTTTGAATACCCCCCAGGTAAGCAATAGGTGAAAACAAGAGAAAGAGAGAAATACAACAAAAGCAAAGGAATAAAAACATGAAAAGAAAGTCAGGGAGAGTCCAAACCACAGGGCTGTAGTGACTGATAGGTTTGTTGACTGTAAAAATGAAAAGTTCCTTGACCTTCAGCTTTCGCATTGTTATTAGTGTGTTCAGGCCGGCAGAAAACCAGTTCCACACCTAACCTCAAAACGGCTGATGGCATCAAGGCAAGCCATGATGACAACGTAGAGTGTACAGTGGTTTTGAACCTCTTTGGAACAAATGCCCCCTTGGCCTCACCATAGGCCTGCCAATGCCCCCCTTCATATTAATGTGCGCAGCACTAACCTACTGACTGACCCCCTTCATATTAAAAAAATGAAATGGACTAATAATGGCTTTAAGCTTATAGCCCCCGCCGAGAAAGACTAACGCAGAGCACCGCACGTGGCATGGACGTGGGTCCTTCACTGGTAAGCACTTTGCTTCCAAATTTAAGTGTTGTGGGCAGCAGCATTCTGTCCGGCCTGAAAACAGCTTCTGGGGAAACCCAGAAAGCGCTCTAGGTGACAAATTGATTCTTGACGGTTTTCTTGAAGGCACCTCGGAGAACACAAGAACCAAAAACTTCTTTTATTTTTGGAGTGTGTTCTCTTCCAAGAACTAATTTGACACCTATAGGTTCCTCAGCGAACCTTTAGGTTTCCACCCAGGGGCAAACTGAACAACCTCCTATATTTACTGTATAATGTTGGAGCTAAAATACAAATGGAGGGAGAAGGGTATGGGAGGGAAAAGGGGGGGCTGATTCCCTGACTATCTGCTCTCTCACTTACAATAGCAAAGCACCAACAACTGTTCAATCAACCCACCCAACCCAACATAAAAAGGAGAGGCAGAATGTGTATTGTGTGTGTGTGTGTGTATTTTGTATGTGTGTACAATATATGTGAATGTGTCTATGTATGTGTTAATGTATTTTTTTGTGCGTGAATGCGCTTGGGTGTGTGCGTGTGGTTGTCTCTTGATTGTCACTGCTGGAGAAAGACAGAGTCCAAGCTGTTCTCCTCTGTATCTTTTCTTCAGTCTTTTTTTCTTTTTTTAAAAAAGGAGTAAAAATGAGCAAGATGTCGTCCATATCAGCTGCAAACGAGAGAGAGAGAGAGAGAGATATATCATTTAATTGCAAGAGCACAATTATCTTTCATGAATAAAAAACCCTGCATGTATATATTCTATATACTGTATATAAAAGTGCATGGCGCGTGGGTGTGTGTAGGTGTGTGTGATAAACAACCAGATAGAAGAGCAATGTTGTTTACCCAGAACAACTCTACAAAGCCCACAAAGGTGGCCAGAAGAAAAAAAGACCTCACCTGTGCCGCACACATTGCCATGGAGACCTGTTGTTGTTGTCTAGAGGCTGGTGAAGCAGTCCTCGCTGGTCTGGTCGAGCAGCTGGCACAGTACGCCCCCTCGAGGGTACCCATACTCCTCAGGGTCCCCCACGTCCGAGTGAGGGCCACCTCCTCGTTGTACGGAGGGAGAAGGGGTATGGTAGGGGGATTGGGGGACGGCCCTCAGGCCTGGGCTCATCATGGACAGGGTGGATGGTACCACGTCTCGTTTGGCGGTGGTCGGGGGCGTCCGGGGATCCTCGTAGGCGTGGGGGTTGTACCAGCACGGGGACGGGGAGCTGTAGCGGGGTGAGTCATACTGCGAGATGGGCTCCTTGCTCCCGGACGAGCCCCCACATTGCTGGGGCATGAGGCGGGGCGTCGTCGGGGACGGGGTGGGGCTAAATGTCCTAGAGGAGGATGAGGGGCAGTACTGGGTGTGGGGAGCCTGTGACTGGGCGGGTTTAGGGTAGGGTTTCAGGATGTCGAGTTGCATGGACGGGCTGGGCGAGAGGGAGGTAGTCTCGCTGGGGTAGATCTGCGAGATGCGCTCGTCAGACGACGCCGTGGAGCTGTGGCCCGAGTACGGAGACGGATACTCGCAGGTCTCAGGGCCATGACTCATGGGGGACAGGCTGCTGCTGTCTCCGCTGTAGTAATCCAGTGTGTCCTGGAACATGCTCCGCGGAGGAGACTTCTGAGCCGCCATCTTGGATTTGGGCGTGGATCGTTCCCTCTGGCAGGGCGAGTAGCCGTACCGGCCTCCCCGGGCACCCCTGGACCCTCTGCCTCCGCCCCCTCCGCGTTTGGCCGGCGGGCCGTGGGAGGAAGGGCTCACGGGCGACCCTGGTGTGACCGTTGCAGGTGAGCAGGTCTCCTTCTCACCATGCGGACTCTCGCTGTGTTTCCTCCGTCCACGACCTTGCTTGGTGGACCCCCCTCCGCCACCACCACCACCACCACCACCACCACAGCTGTTGCCGCCGCCCCCACCTTGGAACAGCATGCTCTGGCTCCAGCTGTATGCTGGCCCTGTGGAGCTCTCGTTCCAGTCCATCATCAGCTTCTCCAGGCTCGACAGGCTGGACTGGCTCTCCATCGGCATGACCGGCATCTCCCTCTGTTGCCTGTACGATGACGACGGTGGGGGGCCGCGTCCCCCTCCGCCTCCTCCCCCTCCTCCGCTGATGTGCGATGAGTCCGATGACGACTCGGAAAGCGTGTCCAAGCACGGCCGTGTCTGCTGCTTGGCCTTCTGCGGCGTGTAATTGGAAATGTCCAGGATGTCCTTGGACTCTGGTGACGTGGTGGGGACGCCGCCACCGCCGCCGGCGTACTCAGCGTAGCCGTGGTAGCTGTGGCTCCCCATGAAACCCTCCACGCCACTGGCGGCACCGCCTCCCCACATCTGCTGCTGTTGCTGCTGCTGCTGCTGTCGGTGGTGGTAGCCCCACTGACCCGCGTACTGCCGGTACTCTTCATGTGGAGACGCAGCAGCGGAGGAGGAGGAGGTAGCATGGTGGTGGCCGGATTTGGACATCATCATGTAACCCCCTCCCCCGGGCGACGTGGGGCCGTTTCCCTCACCCCTCATCATGGCGGAGTGGCCCGGGCTGTAGGACCCGTAGCCGCACTTGGCTACTTGCTGGTAGCCGGCGTAGGCCATCGAGCACTGGGACGAGGGGGAGGACGAGGCCTTTGTCGGCCCGAACCCAAAACTGCACTCACTCCCCCTCTGCTGTGCCTGGCTGGGTGAGCCCATAACGCCTGAAGACATGTGTGGGTGTTGCGCACCGCTGCCGCTGATGTTGTAGCCGGAAGGGAAAGGGCTGTAGCCCGCCGATGGGTGCGTAGAGCTGGGCGAGCGGGCCTGGGAGAGCGCGGAGGTCTTGGAGTAGGTGGGCGTGGTTGGAGATATCTGTCCGTAGGGGTAGGAGGAGGGCCTGGCGGGGGTGCTGCTGCCCCCGCTGCTTTTGGTCTGAGGCAGGCCCCCGGCCTCGCCCGTGGGAGTGCTCTGGCCCTTTGGGCTACATTTGGGGAAGGCAGGGGACCAGCGGTGCGGGGAACCCTCGAACCCCACAGGCGTCTTGCTGTGGCCGGCGGGGCTGGACATGTCCACTAGGTCCGAGGAGTCGTCCGAGTCGAGCAGCGAGCGGAAGTAGCCGGCAAACAGTCCCTGTGCGTCATCGCCGCCACTGCTGCTCTGCACACCTGGGCTGCCGTACATCCCGCCGGCACTACTGCCTCTCCCCTCAGAGCAGGACATGAGGCTGTACCTTTCGGGTGTGCGCTTCCCCTCGCCCCACCCCATGCTGCCATTGGCCCAGTCGTCGCCAGACAAGCTACCCTGTCCGCCCTTCAGCTGTCCGTTTTTGCGCTGGCGTCGCTTACGCGGCGGCTTCTCACCAGGAGGGGCCATGGGGTCCATCATTTCGCCCGCCTGGATCTTTTCTGCTAGCGCCGCCCTGCTCAGCCCGGCTCCGGCGGCCCCTTTGCCTCGCTTGCCCCGCGGCGTACCCGGCTCAGGCACGGCTTTCCGCTTCTTTCCAATGGTCTCAAAAAACTCACAGAAGGAGCTTTTGTTGTCTTTGCCCCCGAGTCCTGCCGCACCACCGCGTAAACCGCCACCGCCCCCTCTGCCGCCCCTCTTCCGAAACCCTGAGAGCTTCTGGAGGAGGGCGGGTAGGCCAGGGTTCGGGGGCACGGCGTTGGCACTCTCTGGCTGCGTGGGCGTCCAGCATCGCGGCGGGGAGCAGCGCCCGGTGGGCGGAGGCTGCCGAGTCAGGAATGCCAGCTTGGACAAGACGTCTGCATACTCGCCGCATGCGTCATTGGTCTCAGTCACGTAGCACGGCTGAGGGGACGGCAGCTTCACCCGTCTTCGTCGGCGCGGCTTTTTGACCGGTTCTCCGTTGCCCCCGGCGGCTGCGATGGCTGCAGCGGCCGCTCTGGTCTCCTTCAGGTCGGGTTGCCCGGGCAGCGCCTGTTTTGGGGGCCGCCCCCGGCGCCGCTTCAGGATCACAGGCAGCTCTCCCGGCGGGAACATCACCATGACACTCTTGCCGTTGTTCTTCATGCGCAGCAGGGCGGTGGGCTCGCGCGGAGGCCCTCCTCCTCCTCCCTCACCCGGTGTCCCCGGCGCGCCCGGCGGGCCCGAGGCGTTGGCCTCCTTGCCGCCCCCTGCTGGTGCCCATGGGCCCACCGGCTCCAGAGAGGAGATCTTGTAGCTCTTCTGGCGGCGGCTGAGGTGCACGGGGATGCGGGGCACCTTCACCACGATGCGGCGGGTGCCCATGAAGCGGCCCTTGCGCTTGATGTGCGGCGGGCAGATGGGGCACTCGGCGAGGCTGCGCGGGATGCAAGGGGTCGGGGTGCCGAACTGGGGCGGGCGAGGGTGAGGGTGGCCGATCGCTGGGCGAGGGGGAGCAGGGCGGGGGCGAGGATGAGGAGGGAAAGCAGGATGAGGAGGGAAAGCAGGATGAGGAGGAAGAGGAAGAGGAGGAAGAGGAGGAGGAGAAACCTCGGGAACTCGCTCTGTTTTCAGCCGCTCTACCACCCCTCCTAATCCTAGCCTTCCTCCGTGTCCTCCTCTCCACGCCTTCCCCTCTCTTTTCACTACCGGTCTCTCTTCTCTTTTCACTACCGGTCTCTCTTCCGTCTTTACCACAGGTCTCTCCTCTCTCTTTATGACAGGTCTTTCCTCTCTTTTCACTACTGGCCTCTTCTCTCTTTTCACTACTGGCCTCTCTTCTCTTTTTACAACTGGCCTCTCTTCTCTTTTTACAACTGGCCTCTCCTCTCTCTTCACTACTGGTCTCTCCTCTCTCTTCACTACTACCGCTCTCTCCTCCTCATCCAGTATCTCTAGGATCTCGTCGTCCTGCCGCTCCCTTGTGCTTTCGGAGGTGCGGCGGAGCCTGCTGGATTTGCGCAGGTGGCTTGGGAAGCGCGGCCGCCCCGAGCTCCTCAGGGTGTACTTCCTCTCCTGCTCTGTCGTGGTGTTAGGGGCGGCACCACAGGCACCGACACCGACACCGCCCGTCCCGCACACGGTGACCGCGGCAGAAGCGGTGGTGGCGGCTGTTGGTGTTGTGGTGGTTGTGTGATTTGGCTTGGTGTGGTCAAGGGGGAGGGCTGTGGTGGGGCTGGGGGTGGTGGCGGTGCCGGTCATGGTGTTGGTGAGGGTGGAGCTGGTTGAGGAGAGCGGGGGATGCCCAGACGGCACAGACTTGACGAGCGGCGACGGCGTTTGGTTGTGCGTCTGTGTCTGTGTCGGCGGCTGTGACTGTGACTGCACCGCTGTCGATTCCAGCTCCATTTCTGAGCGAGTGCACCCTGGCGTATGAGACACTGTGTGAGACTCTGTGGGCAGCTCTGAGGGCTGGGCTGTGTGCGTCTCTGGCGGCCGTTGAGGTGGGGTGTTGATGGGGGCGTGGGCTTGCCGATCCTGCTGATGCAGGCTCGCAGGTGTCGCCGCTGTTGTCGTTGTGGTAACCGTAGCCTCCTCGCCCCTGTGCTTACACGAGGACGCCCTGCGCTGGTTGTCATGGCTACGTAGGCCATTGGCCAGGGAGTGAGGGGGGCGGATGCCGTACTGCCCAGCAGAGGCTGAGGGGCCCGAGGGTACGGGACCAGAACCCAGACCCGAACTCGCCACCGGACCTGAGCCAGGACCAGGACTGGGACGGGGACCGGGTCCTACGGAGCCACTGGCGACCGCCGCAGTGGCGGGGGCCCCCTCCTCCTCCTCCCTCTCTGGGCCCCCCCAGGCCTCCCCCGGCTCGGCGCAGTCCTCTTCCTCCGCCACCCCCCCACACACAACGCGCACGCCGCCTGATCGAAGACGCCCAGACAGGCCGCTCATGGGACTATAGGAGTGTGTGTTTGTGTGTGTGTGAGATTATTTCAGAAGCCTCCTAGTGCTTATTGTAGCCCAGTCAAGATCAGTTGGAATAAGAAGGCCCCTGTTGGTTTAGCTGTCAAAATATGGGAACCAGTGTTTCTGCTCCACAGTCCCTGATGGCACACACGAGGGGGCTACCACACAGGAGCCTGAGGACATAAAACACAAACAGAGAGAAAGAGAACATGTCATTAATAAAGCTACAAAGCAGACACCACAACTACCACAGAGTGATTCATACGTACAGGTGGTACACGTGTAGCAGAGTTGTACTGTATTTCACAATAACGAAAATAATGATGATGTCAATTCATCCATCAATGAACAATCAGCCAATCAATAAATAAATCCATCGATCAATCCATCAATCCATTGCTCATGTATGACTAAATGGTTTTGTAAATTCTACAGTTTTCATTAAATATTCTACTGAATTATTGTACTCTTTTGATACACACAGTACATTTTGCAGTGTTAATTGAACACATAGAAACATTAACAATCTTCTGGTTATTCGTACACTACTCTATGTTGTATAGACACCGCATAATTGAGAATGTATGTATTTTTGACACATGCTCTCTTTTACACTGAAAATGACTACTATGATCAGTACAGTCATTCGGCAGTAAATCACGCTGTTTACCTTTTCTGTCTTGGCTGCCATTTCTATGAATGTGGGGGCTGTGGGGAAACAGAATACACAAAATATTAGCCAGGGAGTCCAAGCAATGGGCTTAACCTTGAATGAATGCACAAATGAAAGCAAAACATTTGCTGGGTAAATAAAAGTGCAAAACAGGGGCAGAGCTATGGGGGGTTGTTGTCTATGGGCCCAGGGCCCTCCTGTTGGCATTGTGGGGGCCCAATCATGACCTTGGCAGGCCGAGTGGGTGTTTGGGGGTGGGGTATCTATATGTGTTTTGCCCTGGGGCCTGGTTGTTATGCGACTGGTGTAAAGCCATGGTGTACAACCATGTGTGGTTGCACAAACATATTTTAGATAATGACTATTTATCGTATGGTTAGTTCAACCAGGCCATTCAAGAAATAATTGTTTACATTTAATAATTACATTACACTTAATAAAATAAAATTCAATTCAGTTCATTCACATTAATACAGTAAAATACGTTCATTACGTACATACGTTCAATACAGCTACGGTAAATACAATCCAAATACATCTGGGTGAACAGACCAAATGAATCTCAAAAGGATGTCTTTTGAGATTCATTTTGTCTGTTCACCCAGATGTTTTTGGATTAGGTTTGGGCTAGGTTCTGGACCTTTTAGAGCTAAAACCTATCAGCTGAGTACATCAAACAAATGCTGCCGATTGACTCTCTTCCATCCTCTCACAGCCATATGATGGTGTAACCAAGGTCATCACACAGTCTGCCACTCAGGGCTCGAACTCGCGACCTGTAGCAACCCTTCGGCATGGGAGCACAAGTGCAAAATCATTGACCTTAAAGGTCTAGGCCGATAGCTCAGCGCTGTCTCATCAGTGTGAGGCTTCGGGAGGGAGGTTTACTAACGCTCTACCACCGGACTCTGCTAACGGCATCCGTGACACCCGACAGGGGATGCAGTGGTAAGTAAATGTAGTGGTTAGGCTATTTCTGACCTTTACATACAGTATGACATGCCCTTGAGAAAGGCTCCTAACTTCTCAGCGTGCCCTGGTAGCTAGCTAATTCAGACCTCTGTTACTGTATGTATATGTTTTCAGTACAGTATGGCTGGGGACATGCTTGCTGCGTGACTTAACCCCTTAGCGCAGAGCCGATGTTATAACCTCACTGTCACCAAAGTTGTAATGGCTATGTCTTAATCTGTTACTTAAGGCTCCCAGTACTGTTATAGCAATGTTGTTGTGATGCAGTTTAGTATTTTCAACCAATAGTGAATAGGCCTGCCGCCGACCCCATCTGCAGTAAGAGGCTACGTAACGCAAGCAACCATGTGTGACCGAGTGCACATACTTGCAAAAGAGCTATCAGCCCTATGGACAATACTGGGGGTGTTATTAAGGGGGTAGATGGCCAACGGGGTTCTCGTTAATATTTTCCAGCATTATTTGACTCTATTGCAACTGCAACACGAAAGTTCGGAAGTTCGCCGCAGCTCTCTGTTCTGTCAATATTGCAATACGACCCCCACCCACTACAGACAATGTAATGAGGACCCAATCCTCTGCCCAGCCATCCTCCTGGGCCCAGGACAACTGACCCCTTTGACCCCCCCCCCCGTCGGCTTGCCTGACTGTCTTGACTTGGTCTTCACTAGTTCTGATCTTGGGCTTGTCTTGAAGAACCGACCTGGTAAAAATAAGTGTGACTTTGGTGTATGTGACAGTTGTGCTATATGGACAGTATTTATATACGTAGCACCTTTCCACTCCTTTCAGCAGTCAAAGCGCTTTACATTATATGCTTCACACATTCATCTACCACTGGCAATGGCTGCCATATAGGGTACTACCCTGCCCCCAGGAGCAGTTTGGGATTAACCCCTTAGCGCAGAGCCTATTGTATGTTATAACCTTACTGTCGCCAAAACTGTCATGTCTATGTCTTAATCTGTTACTTAACCCATGAAGACACAGCGTTATAAATGTGCTGTTACTAGTATGGCAATGAACAAGTCGTAGTGAATTACTAAAGGCCCTGTGTTATGTCATGGTATTGTAGTACTATGGTAGTTAACTTTTCAATGACTATTACAACGTGCCACTGGAGGTACGGCGTGCATTAAGGGGTTAAGGCTCTCAGTAA
>NC_085876.1:8426863-8449363 GCF_034702125.1 Engraulis encrasicolus
CTCTCTACCATCCTCTCTCTGTATTTCTCTCCTCTCCACCTCATCCTCTCCATCCCCCTCTCCTCTCTCTCTCCCTCTTCTCTCCTCCCCGCCCCCCTCTCCACCACCCTCTCCTCCTCTCCTCTCTCTCCAACCCCTCTCTGTCTCTCCCCCTCTCCACCCCTCCCACTTCTCCTTCTGCATCTCTATCTCTTTCCATCTTCCCCCTCTCTCTCTCTCTCTCTGCCCCCCCCTCTCTCTCTGTCTCCCTGTATTTCCCTCCCCCTCTGTCTGTCTTTCTGTCTTTCTGTCTGTCTGTCTGTTCTTCTGTCTGTCTATCTCTCTCTCTCTCTCTCTCACACACACACACACACACACACACACACACACACACACACACACACACACACACACACACACACACACACACACACACACTCATACTGTATGCACAACACACGCACATACCAATACGTAACTACAAATACACTCACACACACCACCATCCAAACTACCACCACACAGACACACACACAAGTACACAGACACACACAGACACACACAGACACACACACACGCACACACACACAAACACACAGACATTCACACATGCGCACCACACACACACACACACACACACACACACACACACACACACACACACACACACACACACACACACGCACGTACACACACACACACACACACACACACACACACAGCTAATCCACAACCAGGCGTATACACACACATACGCACGCAGCTGGAACAGAAGAGAGGTTTTGCTGGCGAGAGAGGGAGGGAGAGGCAGCTCTGTGGCGGAGTCTTTTTAGTCAGACACCCCCCAACACCATACCCCACATATACGCCCCCCTCCGATCCCGTTTTCTCTCTCTCTCTGTTTTTTTCCTTCTCCTGATCAAGACCCCCACCGCATATGGCACACTCACACATGTACACACACACAGACACATGTACAGGGCACACAAAAACACACACACACACACACGCACAAACGCACGCATGCATGCACGCACGCACGCACGCGTATACAGTCACGCACACTCCTTCTACTTGTCTCGCTACCCCCATACGTTCCTCATATTGTCTTTCAGAGATGTAAGAGAGGAGAGGCACATTCATCCATCTCTACCTCATTCACACTAATATCACCCCATCTCTCGCTGTCCCTCTCTCTCTCTGCCTGCGTCTGCCTACACACACACACACACACACTTACTGATACAAACACACACACATATACACACGCGCACGCACACACGTACTGACGCACACACATACTGACGCACACAAACACACGCACTGACGCACACACAGAGACACACATACTGACGCAAATACACACACACACACACACGCATGCACACACACTCACAAGCACACCATTCTCTCTCTCTCTCTCTCTCTCTCTCTCTCTCTCTCTCTCTCTCTCTATCCCTGCGTCTGCCTCCTCCCTCCTCAGCCTCTGTTCTCTGTCTTCCTTGCTCCTCTCTCTTCTTATGGCCTCCACTCTCTCTCTATCTCTCTCTCTCTCTCTCTTTCGCTCTCTCCTTCTCTCCCTCTTCACTGTCTTTTCTCCATCCCACCCTCTCTATCTCCCTCTCTCCCTGTCTAATCCCCTCATCTCCCTCTCTCCCCCTATCTCTCTCTTTCTCATCTGCTCCCTCTCTGTACGTCTCTCTGTAGCTCTCTACCAGTCCTCCCTCTATCCCTCACTTTCTAGCCTCATCCCCATTCTATCTCTCTCTCCATCTCTCTCTCTCTCTCTCTCTCTCTCTCTCTCTCTCTCTCTCTGGCAGTGGAAGTGTGCATTCCCCAAGGGGAGCAGGGCTCATTAACTTTCAGCAGAGAGAGAGAGAGAGAGAGAGAGAGAGAGAGAGAGAGAGAGAGAGAGAGAGGGAGAGAGAGAGAGAGACAGAGAGAGAGAGGGAGAGAGAGAGAGAGAGAGAGAGAGAGAGAGCAAAGTGTAGGGGCAGCCAAGAGAGAAACAGAGGAATCGAGAGAAAGGCAGTGAGAGAGAGAATAAGAGAAGGGGAGAGACAGAGTTAGAGAGCCAGAGAAAAAGAAATAGAGTAAGAAAGCAGAGAGAGAGAGAATAGAGAAGAGAGCAGAGACAAGAGAGGGAAGAGGGAAGAGAGAGAGAGAGAGAGAGAGAGAGAGAGAGAGAGAGAGAGAGAGAGAGAGAGAGAGAGAGAGAGAGAGAGAGAGAGAGCAAAATGGAGGGGAGGCAGCCAAGCAGCCACGAGAGAGAGAAAGAGAGAGAAGGGGAGGTGGGGGGTGGGGGTGGGGGTGGGCAGAGGTGTGCAGAGAAAGAGTAAGTATGTAGGAGCCTGGATGAGGTAGAACGACAGAGTGACTCAGAACAGCAGACACGATTCTGGAAAAAAAAATCAAGCACGAGAATGAATGACACTGAAGTGAGACATTCTCAGATGTCAATACAAAACAGTAAACACTGTGGGTCCGTTTCCAACACAATTAGTAGGCCTACCGTGCTGAAAGATTCTGTGTGGATGCAAAAAAATGCAAAAATACGTCAATAACTGAGGTGCTAAGATATACGTAAAATACTACATCCTTGCACACATGGTCCCTCTGGGAAACAACTATTTCTCACAATTTCAAAACAATACTTTGAAATTATTGCCATGTTTGCATATTTGTTCGGCTACACAGCTTTGGCCATCTTTGATGCACCTATTGCAGAGCTGGGTTCATTTAAGGTCTGCCTTCAAGTGCCTTGGATGAGAGTGTCTGCGGTTCAATGGCAGTAATTTTTGAGTAGAGAGAGGTGGTTAAAAGATGCTAGGTGAGTCTATGACTATGGTACATACTACATAACAAGTCCCCAGTGAAACTGCCAGCCAGCCAGTTGCTTTGGAAACAAGGTGGTAACCACGGTACCCCCAGGTGATATGACTTGGTTAAAAATATCTGTTTCTCAATGAACACACATATAAGGGCAACTCGAAGACTCATTAACGAAGAAAAACTGTTCTTGAAGCTCTATTTTCAAAAGGCTGCTCTGCACTGCTTCGTGTATTGTGAATAGTAGCGAATTTCACTGAAATCAATGGCAGAAATGTACACCAGTAGCATAGTGAGTATATTTTTACTCATAAGGATTTATTTTTGGGGAAGTAGGTGTGATACAGACATTCATTCATTCAAATCACTTCCAGTTTCATCACATCCTTCAGATATTTGGCTGTACTAGTGCTATGCTTGCACCTTACTTGCGGTGTGAATGGTAAGCTAGCTATGGGATTGTTAAACAAGCTCTTCCTCGGAACAGGCCGTTTTCCCTCCCTTTCATCAGGTCTTAGATTCATCTCAAACATATGGAAACATGCTGCCGGATCTCCCTATCATTTCCCTGTGGAAATAGGCAATTTAATAATGACTGCTCTCCTCTGTGCTACAGCTGCCCTCTGAGCCGACTTTTTAAGACAACCACAGTTGCGCTAAATGACGTGCTAATATACCGGGCTGCTTTCTGGCGGGAAAGAGCCAGACGCCTCCTGTGGAACTGGGTCTACAGACGTCTTGTGTGGAGCTCTGTTGCTATTTTTTGAAAGAAAAATAATAAGAGAGAGAAAAAAAAGAAATAGCCTACACTCATGTGGGTCAATATGTCTAGACTTGTACTTGAGATTCTACTCAGTGAGAGCGGATTCACATGAGGACGTAGATCCTCTGCCACTAGACGCAACAAAGTAAGTCAGTAACATGCTCTCCATTCTAACGGACTAATGCCCATTTTCTGCTAGTTTTTCCAAATCAGAAAACCTCACCCACAAGTCAAAAACACCCACTGACAAGCATTTTGTTTCAACACATTACTAATGTGGCCAGAAGTCACAATCACGATCAATACTATTGCTCTTCCCCATGGGTAAGTAACATAGTGTATACATCTGTTAAAAAAAATAAAAAATAAAAAATCATCATATACAGTATTGTATCATGTATTACTATCATATACTATTACTATTACTATTATTATTGTTGGTCTTACTATGATAATGATGATGATAAAGATGATTAGCATGTCCATTTTATTGGCCGCAGTATTAGTAGCCTACTGGTACTGTATTAGTAGCAGTAGCAGCGGTGGTGGTGGTTGCGAACACTGTGTGATGCAGGGGAATCTGAAGTCAATTTGCCTCATTCTGCAAACAGATCTATTTCGTCATGCTGCTGCCTGACTCACTGACACACGCACACACACACACACACCTCTACGCTCCCTACATATCAAGCGTTAACCCACATTGAATGTCATGTCATTATGGTTGCCCAAGGGGGCTATGCAGCACGCTCCTACTCAGCATAACAGCCTGAATGAAACCCTTTTATCGCATCCCCCACGTCAGCCAGTGACTGGGCACAATATTGACTTCAAGCTTGACGCAGGTGTGAGTAAGACACCTCAATGCAAGTAAAGCATATATACAGTACATGTACATAGTATATACCTTTTGTAAATAACCAACTGTGTTGACCAGCATAATGTCTGCACTGGAGTGATTGCTTTCAATCTCATTGGGAATGTGTATAGTGCACATTGTACACATGAATTCTATTCTATTCTATTTCAAGTAAAGTTGTGGTGTGCACATCCAAGACGCAGGTGCAGGATAAAAAAAAGTGAAAACGATGAACAAAAAGGAGTCTGATGAAGAGCGATTAGCTCAAAAGTGTCCACTTGAAAAATGAAAAAAGCAACGGGAGCAGTGTGCGGACATTCATCTTTTTATTCTATTCTATTTGAAACCCACCTCTCTTAAGAGTTTACACCCACGTCTCAAAAAATTACACATCTCTAAAGCGAGTTTATCCACCAATCCATTGAGTGCATTTTCCTCATAATACTACCCCACTGTGACCACCAAAATAATAGTCAACCCTTGCACCTCCAATGAAACCTTGCTTACTTCGCTAACCCCTCCTGGTGTTGTCAATGTTTCCTGATGACTATAAAACTCACCATATATACTGTACTGGCACACTATCTCACTATTTCTTCTGAAGAAGAGGTTGTGCAGTCGAATAGTTCCTTAGCCGAAGCAAATCATTAAAAAACTGAAAACAAATCCTTGATTTGGTGATATTTTGTTTTGCTCTATTTGTGTAATTGTCTTTGAATGTTTGATTTGATTCCTATAAGTGAGAGGTCAGTTTGATTACCATTGGAGGGCCAAGGAGATGCTGTGGCCTGTCACTAATGCCTTCACTGACTTTATGGCTACAGTGATTTTGTGTCAAGCTGCAGTTTTTCAAGTCTAGACAACAAACCAAAATCAATCTTCCAAACATAAATCCACCCACGTAGGCCTAATTGTCACTATGCCACTCTGAAGTAAAATAAGCAAGTCAGGATTCTAAAGGTATTTGAAAGGGGAATTGTTTTACTTGCTCAGGCTCTGAATGATAGGTATAAGTCCATCTGCTTTTCAGTAAAGGCAAAATGTAGCCTACAGTACATTTGTAATAAATATATTCAGTATACGTGAACAGAAAAGGTCACTTACGGTGATTAACAATCACAGCTTTTTGTGCGTCTATAACAACGTACTTAATTAACGTTCTACAGTAAACTGCAGACACCAACTCTCACCTTATGGTCCAAGTTTATAATGTAAGACATTGTCTGTGGATTTAAGTATGGTGCAGAATCTACTAAAACAAAATCGTAAAAGAATGAATTTCATTCTGTTTTCTTGTGATTTTATTTTGCGTAGGATGTTTTACTTATTTTTGCTGAGAAATTATGCAGAAGTGTGACAAGGGAAGCAGAAATTCAGTTAGTTGGGGGCACGCTGGCTCAGTAGGCTAAGGGTCATATAGGGTAAAGAAGAACTGCACACCAATGAGCTCTCTTAATCCATTTTCATTTTGGATTAAAAGGCAGCTCCTCGGTGTGCAGTTCTCCCTTACCCTATATGAACTTTAGGTTTTGACCCTGTTTCATGGTTACAAGCAATTGGATGTGCGTGAGATCTGACTGGGATTCAGTGGGCTAAGGCACTATATCATGATATGGGGGACCCGAGGTCATTTCCCGATTCTTCCCCATTTCTCTCCCACTGCTTTCCTGTCCCTCTCTTACACTGCCCTACTGTATCTAGACTCTAGATGCATACAATCCCAAAACATATCTTAAAAAAACATGAGTACAGTTGGTTTAGTGAGGAGGCTAAACCCATAATGAGGGTCAAGTAACTGTAGCAACTATCATGGCGCATATTTCCCACTGTAGGCTACCATTCCTTCATTACCATTCAGCTCTGCCATCATCAATCATACAGCTCCTCATGAATGAAATTGGATACAGCAGCAACTGAGATCTTTGGCGCCCCGAGACCAATAAAACCCAATATTACTGAGCGGAAACATCACCAGTCCTAACAGAAGGGTATTTGAAGAGGTATACATCAACTGTGTGAAAACTGAAAACATCCTTCAGATTCAGATTCAGATTCTTCACTACCTGGGGACACCTGCCTTTCCTGCATTGTAACCTCAGGCAAGTAAATGATTCTCGACTAAACCTTTTCAGAAGAGTTACTGCTGCACCTCAGTGTGTGATAATCCAGTATTTATGCCCTAGCTCTTTCTTCAACGGATCTGATATTACCAAATAACGGAGGTCTTGAATCTCCTCCATTGTTGTTTATACCATAATAATGACTGCCACATTATCTTTACATAAAGGACTGGGTCAGTTAATGTTCATGTAAGGTAGCTCATTTTTACTTCTGTGTCATTTCATGAAGAAAATAGAAAGGCCATGAAGTGGTATTTTTGAAAGAACTAAAGAAGAGTCTGTCATTGGTTTGATACAGTAATTTAAGGACCTCGCCTCGGCTAAGCTGTTTGAGGTTTATGAGGGGCATGGGAACAAAAAAAACTTCATTGGATTATCGCAAAAACATTTAGGGCCAATTTTGTAACAATGCAATTTAATACAGAGGTTTTTCTGGTTGGATCATTATTGTATTTAGAGAAAATGTCATCATTTCCTTTGTCCCAATATATCTTGGCTCTCCCCATGCACACTTTATCATTTTTTTTGCTTTTACTTTGATTAAATGGATCAGCAAGAAAATGAATGAATGGGCAAAGGAGAAACCAGTAATCACTACTGAGTCCCACTGACCTGAATCATGCAGTCACACAGCTTCCGGCGCTAACACACACACCAACAGTAGCAGTAGTGTGGCCAGCACTTTGAACACAAAAACAAAAATATGATAAGAGACAAAGGAACTTTGAGTGGGAAAGGACACTATGGATAATGTTACTCAGGTGTAATGAGATATATACACATATTATACTCAGATATATTATGTTATCCTCAAGTATAATGAGATACTGTATATGTATATCGTTAATGTTACAGAGAGAATGCTACTCATATGCTCCAGTTGAGACAACGCTTACAACCCTAACTCCTGTGCCAATGGTCACAATAGTGTTGTGTGTGCACACAATCTGAGATATTTGTCTTTTTTTTCTTTGTCCAGACGCTAACACAGCCCGAGACATATCCTTTCTTTTTTTCCTTTCTTTCTCCAGACGCTAATGATGTCCTACGCTACACTACGCTACAGTACCATCGGCCGGTCCTCGTCCTCCTAGCCTCCTGGCCTCTGCCTTCTGCCACCCCTGCCAGCCGTGGCCCTGGCCTGTGGTCCCTGCCACATTCTGCTAACATCGGAACCCTCTGGGGTGCCATCATCATAGCAGGGGCCGGGACATGGCGCAACACAGCCAGCGAGTGGCACAGTGATGTTGCACAACAGCGGTGCAACTACCAGGCTACGCTAGTCCATCTGGGGCTGCAAATTGAGGCGGCGGGGGTGCTCCATTCACAAGGTATTAGGGCTCCTGTTTTTTTCTGTCCACCATCAGTGGCCTCCCACCCTCTCTCTCTCTGTCATTCTGTCCATCCTTTCTCTCTGTCTCTGTTTTTCCTGAGGTAATATCGAGGGACCTTCTCTGCGTTACAAGGGTCCTCTCTGTCACTCTCTCTCTATTTCTCTCACTATTTCTCTCTCTCTCTCTCTCTCTCTCTCTCTCTCTCTCTCTCTCTCTCTCTCTCTCTCTCTCTCTCTCTCTTGTTCTCATTCTCTTTCTGCCTCTCTTTCTGTCTCTTTCTCTCTCTCTCTCCATTGCTTTTCCTGAGGTAATATTGATGGGACCTTCTCATATGTCCTACAACAGTCCCCATTATCCCCTGCTGATGAGGTTTAAAACTCTGCAAGTAGGAGTAGGAGTGCAACACTATAGGTGGGAACCCAAGCAGAGGAGGAGCTATAGGAAGTAAACAATACTCTGCTGTATTCTACATAGTAAATTGTGAGGTGTGTAAATTGAACACGTAGAGAGAATACTGTACGAGCAATACTATAAGTGCTAAACTAAATTAATTCTCAAGAAATAAGTCAAATTGCTTAAAAACTAGATTTTTGACTAAAAACACCATATTATGTTTCAACTGTTCTACAAAACAGCTCATACAACTGGGAATGCATTCATCAAACAGTAGGTAGATCAACTAATCAGTGAAGACATAATGGAACACGTGTTACTTTCTACCTTGTGCATGTCCTCCTTGGTGCACCAAAACCGATGTCTATGGTCCAGATCTTACAAGACTATAACTAACACTACGAATCCTGACTGCCATGTCCTAGCTTTCGGAGTAATCTATTCAGTCATCTAGTGTGAGACTTTAAACAGGCTAAAAGATAGTTTTTATCCAAAAGCAATCTACACACTAATTTTTGCACAGCTGACTTTTTAAAATCTTAATTATTTTTATACAGTATATATATAGGTTCTTTGTTGATTTTTAAGCACCGTGAGCATCTGCACTTTACCAATTTCGTTGTACCTGTACAATGACAATAAAGTTTCATTCATTCATTCATAAGGCTGCATTCATTCATCTTGTATGAGACTTTAAGAATGTCAGTTTGTGACACAAGGTCTTCAACAGTGTTCACCACATTTTCACAAAATTCAAATCTGGAACCCTGCTGTTCCAAGGTAGCCATCATATTGTCTGTCCGTCATGCTGAGTCTAGCACGTCTGCCCCTCTGGCAAATCCAACTGAGGAAACTACTTCCATGGGATCCATGCACTGCACCACCACAGAGTTAAGCTGAAACAGAACTGACTGAACTGAAACAAACTCCAAACAGCAAACTGTCCTATTGCCAAAATGTATTACACAGTCTTTGGTTATAGTGCTTTGTCTGTTGTAGGCTTGAATCCACTTCATGGACTTCAGTCCCTACTGACACAGGCACTGCAGTCGGTCACTACACAGTCATATCTTTTCAGATGATTTCTCCCAAATAGAGATATCTGACGTAGTACAGTAAATCCACAAAAAGGCATCCCGCCACCAGTGAATGGAAACAACAATCACATGGTTTCCAAGTCCCGAAGGGGGGATGGGGGGCATTTCAGGACACAAACAGTATTGTCTTTAAATTCCAAAGTCAGCCAACAATTGTAGTCTTTATTGAATGACAAAATTGCAACCCACTCCATGGCTATCTATATGTGAATAAATCTATTAGAATAGTCAAGGTTTTGTGCTTTATCACACATAATTATTATTATCAGTCATGCAGTCATGGGTGAGCGGTTAGGGCGTCAGACTTGCATCCCAGAGGTTGCCGGTTCGACTCCCGACCCGCCAGGTTGGTGGGGGGAGTAATCAACCAGTGCTCTCCCCCATCCTCCTCCATGACTGAGATACCCTGAGCATGGTACCGTCCCACCGCACTGCTCCCCATAGGGCGCCACTGAGGGCTGCCCCCTTGCACGGGTGAGGCATACATGCAATTTCGTTGTGTGCAGTGTGCAGTGTTCACTTGTGTGCTGTGGAGTGCTGTGTCACAATGACAATGGGAGTTGGAGTTTCCCAATGGGCTTTCACTTTTCTTTCACGCTTTCATTATTACACTATCCAAATATGTTAATGTTTAAGCAACTGGACTTCATTTTGGAGCTGAAAGACGTTTTGTTCCTTGTCAAGTTAAAGTTTCTGGTGTGATGTTAGGGGACAAGGAGTTATTATTACTGCAAACCAGAGGGGATGTCTTTCAAGTTCCAAAATGAAGTCCAGTTGCTTACAACTTCTTTGGGTAAAATGATCTGGATGTCATGGAATCTTCACAGATGACCATTACACTATTATAACACAGCAATACTATTCATACGGTATAATGCCATGATAATCACTCTTCAGAAAGAGTTTAAAATGGTTATGGGCAAAACAGAGGAGAGGCCATACATTGGCACACATACTAAACAATGTATGATGTCACAAGGACTAAGTGACAACTCTCTGTATGTCTTCATTGTTTGTAGCATTCTCCTGCAACTAAGAAGTGTGCACAGTCTTTCCATCTCAAAAGAGTGTCGTCTGACTTGCACACACACACATGCCTGCACGCACACACACACACACACACACACACACACACACACACACACACACACACACACACACACACACACACACACACACACACACACACACACACACACACACACACACACACACACACACACACACACTACGTTGACCAGCCAATGTCATTTACTGATATCTCAAGCGTTGTAGCAATCCATTGTGGTGATGCTCTGTGCCCAGCTGTTGCCCTGTGTGTTAACATTAAAGTGGATGCACAAATCATTCACACATTACGGTGCGTTCCCTTTCTTCACATATACCACTCTCATCTCTATGCAGTAGTGACAGTGCTATTCAGTAGGGTAGTAAACAGGACTATTTTGGTGCCCTTTTAAAACACGAGAGACAAGAGGCCATGAATCACTAACTTGGCTCTCTATTTATAAACCATTTCACAGGGTGACATATTTTTGCTGTTTGGGGACTACAGGACACATCTGTATAAATTGGAAAGGACAATATAAACACACAGGCAGCCCGTCCAGAGGAGTAATGCACAAAACACTATTTCATACTAAATGTACTTCCTGCAGATCCTGTAATCAACAATCACACACAGGGCGGCTGACAGCTTTGACCAGGCCCAGGACAAAGCCATCTGAAAGGGCCCCCACTATATATTGTGTAATGCGTCCCCCAGTTCCTGGGCCTGGGGTAACTGCCTCCTTGGGTGTTTAATGACACAGCTAGTCAAAATGAAATCTACCTACACAACTGGTTATCTGGTTAACGTCTATCAAGAAACTCATTAATGTCTATTGAACAATAACAGCAAAATCTTCACTCCATCCTCTCTGCATCATGCCCACACACAATCTCAGCTGGAAGTTGAGCTGAGGTTATACAATCAAACACTTTCACTACAAATTGGAGCAAAATAATCTGGTGGTTTTGGTCTATATCCTTCTGGGACAGCAATGTTAGACAAATGAAGCCTGCAAGGTTGGGTTTTCACATGCACTGCAGAAGGCTCCCTGACGTGTACGGCAGAACGCTTGCGTGCTTGGATGAGGGAAAGGTCAGATGAGGTCTCAGCCACAAAAGAAATCAGAGGCAGTGAATTCAGTTTTCAGCTTTTCCCTAATCAATGCCAGTCAAACATGAATATAAAAATGTTTTTACTGGTTTTGGCTGTTTTTCTCTCTGTATTTCCCATCCACAATTAGGCTACTAATCATGATAATAATTACTTCCTTGTGTACTTGTATGTACACAGATTGTAAACACTTAATTGTGTTACCTCGGTAAGTAATGGGAATATAAACTGAACAAATGTGCTATGTTGGGTTAGTGGGTTGTTTTGGCTGGCATGAGCTGTAGTGTGTTATCACTACTTGGTTGAATACGGTTGTAGATTTTGACTTGTAGATGAGGTAGCAGTGAGTCAGCAATATCGCCACTACTCTACTATCGGCACTGCTATTGGCACTACTAGAAATTGTGAAACATGCATGTGAACTCATGTATCATCCTATTTCCGCATTACTACTATTATTAACAGTACAGAAGACGCAACAGTGGTAGTAACAGTAGTAGTGGCAGTCATAGGGGGCTGTAACTAGTATTAGTGTAGTAGTGGTACTATTTTAGTAGCAGTAAGTCTAGTTGAAGCAGCATTAGTATGCATACCTACAGAGAGGTTTCCCACAGGGAAAAACCTGTGGTTATGCATTATCATGTAAGGCAGTGAGGGCGGCTTTGTGACAGGTCACCGATATAAGGATGTGCAGGTCTTTACCATAGTCTACGTAGAGTGGGCATATGACAAAAACCTACTCATTTACTTGTATGAACTGTCAGGTGTTAAACTCCTCAGTGTTTTTTCGGTGGTCTTGTCTGATAGTTGTTTCTTTGTTGATTTTATGCTTTGATTGCTGTTTTTGCATAATGGTGGCTATAAATAGATATCATACATATTTTTAAAAGTCAACTTCTGTGCTGCAAATACCCTGGTCGTTAATAGCCAAGATGCTGTAGAATAATAACCACAACAGAACAATAGAAAGTACTTTACTTCCAAAGGTGCTGGCAGTGTTTCTCTGAGTTGTTCTGACGATCCCGATTAGTAGCTATACTCACAAAATTGCAGTGCCTAAATCTATCTGTCGAACACACAGTTGACCAAAATATTGTCTGTAAAACATCACTTGGTGCAATTCCCGGCTTCACCACCTAAAGCTAAAAAGAATATACTGGTGGGTATAGGCCAATTAGCCAGATATTCACCACAGCCTGTAAATATCATTCAATAAACAAAAAACAAAACCTCTAGTGACTGAAGCGCATAATGAATATATATGACCTCAAAACTGGCACACGCTGCCAAATTTCCCAAAGGTCTCTCTGGTCTCAGTGACAAATCACATGCTGTTATCGATGATGTGCTTCAAGATCTTTCACACCTGCTTGTTTATATATGTAAAACAGTCTTCAAGAGACCGGCAGCAGCAGCACTGCAGGATTCAATTTGAATAAGTCCTCGTTTGCATCTTTGCAGACTGTCTAGACGCCAAGAGAGACATTTCACACACATTAATGTGCACAAACTCTTAAAAGAAATCGTAGGCAGCTCATTGGTTTTTTTTTGTACAGCACACACAATTTTTGAAAATTGTCTTAATGATTTTGCACCATTGGTTCTGTCGGGTGAACAAACTGAAGGCTAGTATATGTTATAAATTTGTTGCCAATGGCCAAGTTATAATGTATTACTAAAGAGTGTGTAATGTTGCAGTAGTGTAGCACTATGGTAGTGAAGTCTTTTCAATGTGAAGTACGCATGCTCCACCAGTGGAACGTTGCATATTGTCAGCCCCACACACAGTATTGTGTATTGTATGCATCTCGTGATAGGCCGCATACTGACTTCCAAAGCTGCAGTAGTCCAGTGCCATTTATGTGTGTCAGGCATACACATGTCTGCTTTTTATAATGATCATACTTCACAACCCTTCTGCCAGGTAAACAACTGAATGAGTGAAATCACCTGTGCTTACTCCAAGGGTCAACAGAGTGGTTAAACCCTGCACTTTATAATTCCCACCCTGGGAGTCGGACCAATGAAAAGTGTCTATGAAGAAGGTAAAAAGAAGTCTGCATCAGGTGTTGACCCAGTGACCGAATGGCCCTAAACGTAATGTCTTAAAAATTGGAAAAAAAAGGGAGCAACAATGCCTGAAGAAGACCCTAGTGGGTCAAGAAACTGCTTGTTTTAAATACATTCCAGGGTTTGGAGTTTCACTCATGCAGGCGTCTAGTTTTACGGTTATGTTTGCCCTTTTATCCTGCTCCTGACCTGACATTCAGGTGGCTTAGTTTATTGCGGCATGCGGTGAAAACCAGCGCAGAATCCCCTTCATCTATGTAACTCCAAGGGTCAAATCAGGTAATGTGTGAATGTGTGGTAGCTTTATAGCTACAGTAAGATGAAAGGTTTTGTATCCAAACAGGATATGGAGAAATTAATCCATGCTTGTATTACCTGTAGAGTTGACTATTGCAATACCCTACGTATATGTCTTCCATTGTAGTTACAGCGGCTTCTGAATCCAGAATCCAGACACGCACACCCTCTGAGTTCCTCTCAGTCAGCAAATGCAATGAGTTCGCTTTCCTTTTTCAAAGGAAAGATTGAAAAATACGTACAAACATACTCACACAGGTGCAACCGGCCCATGATTCAGACCAACTTGCTACGGTGAAGGTAAATCTTAACCTCATGAGAAATTTTCATTTAGTTGATGTGAACATTCTTAATAGAACAGTACAAAGTCTTAGCTCCTCTACATCTGACTTAGATATTCTACCAACAGCCTTCTACAAATCCATCTTACATCTAATATCACCAGATGTACTTCAGATTATCAACACCTCACTACAAATAGGCATATTCCCAGGCTGTCTGAAAGAAGCAGTAGTGAAACCCTTACTGACAAAGAACAACCTGGATGCACTGGTACTAAACAACTATAGGCCCATATCCAATCTACCATTCATGGGTAAAATAATAGAGAAAATTGTTTTTAACCAATTAACTGCCTTTCTAATGTCATTTCATAGGTTTCCGTGCCTACCACAGCACTGAAACAGCTCTTATTAAAGTTATGAATGACATAACATTGAATTCTGATGCTGGCAAGTCATCCGTCTTGGTGCTACTATTTAAGTGCCGCTTTCTATACAGTTGATCATGCCATACTACTACATAGACTGGAACACTGGGTTGGCTTTACAGGCAAAGTGATTAACTGGTTAAAATCATACTTACAACAAAGACGTTTTTTTGTCGCCATTGGAAGACATACCTCATCACCGATGCCTCTAAACTGTGGGGTCCCCCAGGGCTCCATTCTGGGACCACTACTGTTCAATCTGTATATGCTGCCACTGGGACACATTATCGAGAATAACTCTGTATGCACCAACCAGGTCACTAAGGTCAACGGAGAAGAATTTGCTGGTGATTCCAAAAGTGAAAACAAAGTGTGGAGAGGCAGCCTTTAGCTTCTATGCTTCAAAGCTTTGGAACCAGCTTCCAGATGACGTAAAAAATGCACCCACTATTGATAGCTTTAAATCTAGACTCAAGACAAATCTTTTCTTATATGCTTTCCCCTAGCTTAAATTATATATCATTTTTATTTTTTCTATTTTTATGTTTATGTTTATTTTTTATTTTATTATTATTATTATTATTATTATTATTATTTTTACCTTATGTTTTAAATGTTCTTTGACTCTAATTTTATTTCCTTCTTTCTTCCCTGTTTCCTTTCTTTTTGCATTTGTTAGTTTTGTGAAGCACATTGAGTTGCACCTGTGTATGAAATGCGCTATAGAAATAAACTTGCCTTGCCTTGCACACAGTATTGTGTGTCTGTATTTCACGCATCCTAGTTCATGCTGCTTTTTCCTTGTCTCCAATGTGCCTAGGAATTTAGTGAAGCCCACAGACTTGCAGTGTAGTTGTTGGCTTCTGGTAGCTCCAAGGAAAGCAAGGTTCATACAGTAGATGCAGATTGTGAGTTCAGGCAACAGACAGGCAGGTTGGTAGATTCCAAACTATTCCAGAGGGATCCCATGGCCTTTTCTGAATGGAGTGTCTCAGCACTCTTTACTACTGTGCAAGGGAACGAAACTATGAAGAATTTCTGGAGAATGTACAGTAGATGTTGTGGAAGCTCAGCTTTGCTTGTGCGTGCTGGATCCAGGTGTCCCTTGTGCACAGTAACTAAAAACAAACTAACCTGATGATGTGTAACCAAGGTCTTCCAGGGCATCCCGCCACTTGTGGCTTGAAGTCATGACCTATCGCAAGTTCGCAACCCTCTGGCATGGGAATATGCCAACAGCTCAGTGCCGCATATTTACAGCTTTGGAAGGCAGGTTTACTAACATTCTACTGCTGAACTCTACAGCTGTTGGTATTTCTAACAGATGCTGGAGGCAGAGTTCTGGTTTTCACTTTGAATAAAATTGTTTAAGTGACACGATACCACAGTTACCAGCAGGGGATGTGTTGGGCATGGAATTTTGAACTTGGCACATTGAAAAAGAAGAGTGTAGCCTCTTACTTCAGATGGACGCATCGGAGGGCCTATTCCCACTTTGCTGAAAATACTCACCTACTGTACATCCTAACAACATGGCTATGACATTACCAAGAGCCTTATATAACAGATTAAGACTGGTCCTTACAATTTTGGTGACAATAAGTTTATATCATATGTAGACTCTGCCCAAAGGGGTTAATTGTCAGCAACTGGACTTCGGATGCTTACAACTAAACTCTTGACTAAGATGACTTGGATGAATGAGAATAATACACATTTTTGTGACATACCTTTGATTGATTTTAACAGAAGAGATGATAAGAAATGAGAAGTTGTGAGAGACGGGGTAGGCTGAGGAAGTGACCCAGGCCGGATTCAAACCAGGACCCGGAGGAGTAGCTTATATGTGTATATGTATGTGGAAGTATGCGGATATGTAAATGTACATGTATATGTATAAATGTACATACTGTATATTAACCTCCCCCATCCTCCTCCATGACTGAGGTATCCTGAGCATGGTACCGTCCCGCTGCACTGCTCCCTTTCAGGCGCCATTGAGGGCTGCCCCCTTGCACGGGTGAGGCATAAATGCAATTCCGTTGTGTGCAGTGTGCAGTGGACACTTGTGTGCTGTGTCACAATGACAATGGGTGTTGGAGTTTCCCAGTTGGGCTTTCACTTCACTTCATGTGTATATGGAACTGGTGTTTATGTACATGCATGTACTTGTATATGAAATGTGAGTCGCAAATGCCGAACCTGATGAAATTGACCTGTCTGATTTGGAAACAAACGTCCCTATGGGAAAACAAAAAAAAACTAATTTAATCTCCATCGACTCCATGGTGTGAGTTGCAGTATGGGTGAATGTGAATTCTTAACAGACACACAACAGCCTGTGTCACAAACAATGACAATATATGCATTTTGTGCAAGACACACCCAAGAGGTTTACAACTCATCCTAGCGTGTTTTTACAAAAAATTTATCTGAAAAACCTGTTGCTTGCTTGTTCTAAAATTCTTAGACCTTTGCAGTAATCGTATTGGTTATAAACTGGTGCACACACGAGAGAGAGAGAGAGAGAGAGAGAGAGAGAGAGAGAGAGAGAGAGAGAGAGAGAGAGAGAGAGAGAGAGAGAGAGAGAGAGAGAGAGAATTTCTGCCTTTTCTCTATTCTCCCCCTATTCAATAATTTAAGTGATTTCACCTCTCTCTGGATACTGTAGGCTTGTTAGTCCAGGACACAAACAGACAGGTAGTGGAACACACACACACACACACACACACACACACACACACACACACACACACACACACACACACACACACACACACACACACACACACACACACACACAGGCCTGTACACCAGTGCTGTAGTGTAATTTCTAGAACCATCAAATTCTGTGGTTCCAATGTTAAGACAAAACCATTGCAATGCTGTGCGAGAGACCTGTTGCATGCCTTAATTTCCATATAGGCTGGGTGGATCCGTGACGGTCTCTACTAAGGTGCAGTGATATGTTATATAGGTTAGTCTTGTAAGGCATCTCAGTGAATATGTATAGGCAATATATGTGGGTGGTGTGTGGGGGTTGTATGTGGAGGTGTGAATTCATGTAGACACTCATGGTCTGAAAGCTCTGTCTCAGCCAATGGGATGTCTCCAGCTGTTCTGGTTGGAGTGCAGGTCACCATGGTGATGGAAGCTGTCAGACTGAATAAAAATCACTCACAAAAAGAAACCTTAACAACCTCCATGTAGATAATCAACGAATGATATGATGCATACCACATGAATTCAATTGAGACTACTTATAGATTTGTGAGCTTAAATGGCTTAGGCTCCTGATAACCACTGGAAGACCGTGACACGCGCGCGTCATCCTCACCATAATAGAGACGAGCATTTGAGGCTGTTGTCATGACAACCCGCGCATCGACACTGACATCTCCTTATAGAGAGAATCCGTTTGCATGCTGCCACCATGTGAGCGATGCGCAGTTTTTTTTTAATGCCATGTCAAATGTCAGAAATACGCGCGAACTGTCAAAAGACAATTTCCCGGACGCCTGTAGTGGCTTCATTCACACAACCGTTGGTATGGGCTATTGGTGTGTCTCGTTATTATGGGCATGCAAAATGCCCAAGAAAGAAGACCTTCTCATTGTTTTATAATTATGCATGTGATTATGTATGAGTGTCTGAATCGTTGCGTGTGCGTGCACGCACGCGTGCGTGTATGATTATACTAATCTGAGGCGGGTTTTAAAAAGAGAGGTGGCGCGTGGGTCTGCGTTCTGCCTTTTGGACATCCTCAATCAGTACCCAGTGGTCGTTTTCTCATTAGCATAATTCTATCTGATCGTCGATAATCACCGACCTGTACTGTTTAACCTGGTGACAACTTTGAATTTGGCCTCAGTACTGCGCGTCTCTCTGATCGTTCGTTGGTGAGGAGGTGTTTAAAAATGTCTGAAGGAGAAATCTGAACATGATTGTCTTCTTCATATCGGCACAGGCGACACTGTGCCCACATCAGCTGCAGATGTACCTGCTCTATGCGTGGTATCGACGCGCAACATTGACACACAGGCATACAAACACGTGTTAAATTAAAAGCAGGCGCCAGAAGGAGGGAATAAAAAATATTGCCAGTGCCAGAGTGCACAGATGCTGTTCTCGCGCACTCACCAAGTAGAGTCAGCCTCGTACTCCGTCTTGCTGCAGCAGCGGTGGTGCTGTGTTCCTCTCCCGCTCCTCTGAGCTCCCGCCGTAGACTCACAGAACCGACTGCAGCGATGCCAGCCTCCACAAGCTGCATTTTCGCCTCATGGATGCATGAAGCATGATAACACGTAACTGCTCTTTTATAATTTTATTTTTTTTTGTCCGTTGGCAGTGTCTTCTTTCCTTCCTACAGCAGCACTCGCCTCAGAAGCAGACTGCTGTGGTTCGGCATCTGGACAAAAAAATTAGAAAAAAATAAAAAAGAACTAACATGTGAAATGCCTCTGTTGTCTCAGAGTCGCCTCTTAAAAAAACGAATATTTTTTGTTTACGACGACTACTTGGAACTGCCTGGTGGCAGGCGAAGAGAAATTGATCGAGGCTCAGAGAGAAAGACAGAGAGGAATTGTGATTTACGGGCTGTGTTCCTTGCGCCCTCTGCAATTCCAACCAAGAGGAATGTGGATTGCGCGAGCTGCAGACGTGCCTCGAGTTTAGGCGCATCCGGGACTCCGTAGTTAACATTACAATGGTTCTTTGCCTGAGAACTATGGGAAATTGTGTTTTTCATTAGTTGCTTGAGTGGCTCTTGCACAATCATACCTTCTGAAGGTGCTTAGAAGTGTGGCCACCTGTGACAAAGGTGAGAGGTAAATTATGACCCTGTTTTCCATTTGAGTAAATTATGACAATAGTGAGTCATAATCAATGGGGAAAAGCACCTATTTCTTTCTCTTTTTTTCTTTTTTGTGGTCTTTTTGACTTTATTTATGATAGGACAGTGACGGTGGTGACAGGAAGCCAGTGGGGAGAGAGAGACGGGGAAGGGCCGGCAAAGGACCCGGGCCGGGAATCGAACCCCGGTCAGCCGCATGGTAGATGAGTGCACTACCGTTTGGCCCCAGCAGGGCCGAAATGCACCTGTTTCATGTCACAGGAAAAGTGTATAATAGTTCTACCATTATTACATTACATTACATTAAATTGCATTTGGCAGACACTTTATAACCAAAGCGACTTTCAAAAGAGGACATAATCATAGCCAACATCACTAGCAGATACAAAGTGCACCAAAACACCAAAAACACCTCCAGTAGTGACTGCTGAGGAAACAACAAATCCTTCATTATAACCAATGGATACATAGCTTTGGGGTTTATAGTGTTTTGATTCACTGGATTAGATTCACAATCCTATAACAGCATTGACAGTTCTATTTACTCTCAATGTATAACACAAATGGAGACATATGCAAAGTCAGAGGCCATTTATTTAAAGTTGTTTAACATAAAAGTATAAAATTCTTTTTGGTCAGACGTGGTAATTCAGAGTCTACATACAGTATAAGAATGCCCGTATAAGTCCTGCATTGAATGCTCAATCCCAGGATATCTATGTATTAGCACTGGCTACTAAGATAAACATTCACACACTTTCTCAGGCTTCATACAACGTCACACATAAGCCTACGGCACAACACAGGCATATAGAAAAAAAGACCTGTCTTTATGTTATTAAGACTATAGAAAAGTATAGACAAAACAAATCCAATACATTGTCAAACAACTGAAGTAGAAAACAACTTCAAATGTTAATGTTCCAAGCAGAAGTCCATTATAGAGAAAAATATACCTGCATTTATAGAAGAATGACATCATACAACATCTTGGTATGAAACCAGTGATTAAAGACTACAGTGCCATCTACAGTTCAGGCTGAGTAAGACTATCACCTGTACACAAACGACTGAGAGGGCTCCATATCATTGTCTAACCTCCCGTTCTTGCCTCTGTACTTGTGGCCGTGTGCTTCGCTAACGCTCCACTTTCATGTAGAAAACAATTAAGTTTCCTCACTGTCAGCTTAGGCACAACAGCTTTTTGACATACATTTTCCCATTCAACATGAGCAAATTGGAATATGACTTTTCAATTGTGCTTTTTTGGGAGATATTAAATAAACTTCTGTCATCAATAACGTCATGCCTCGTATCTCAGGCAGAAGACAAGGGCGAGAGGTTAGACAATGAGATGGACCCCATGCGGCACAAGTGCAGAGCAAGTATTTCAGGCAGGGTGTGATTTATCAAAAAACAGCGGGGGGGAGTGGAGTTACATTAAAACACTATTAGAATAATCTAGATCCCCCCACTACAAGTCACACCCTGACGGTACAGTGTAAAGTTGCGGAATTTGAGTGAAGTTGAAAAAGTTGTACAGAAGAGATGTGAGTTAAGTTAGATGTGTGCGAGCGACCGTGAAGCGATCGCAGGAGCAGTAGGGATTCACCCGGACTGTGGCGACATACATACTACATATTATAATTTAACTGCTGCTGCATATTCATATAGGTCACGTTGATGATAAGGTTGGCATTCATAATGAGGATACAGTCCAGTAGAATAGTATGTATGTCTGTCTGTATGCTGTGTGCATCTGTGTGTGTGTGTGTGTGTGTGTGCATCTGTGTGTGTGTGTGTGTGTGTGTGTGTGTGTGTGTGTGTGTGTGTGTGTGTGTGTGTGTGTGTGTGTGTGTGTGTGTGTGTGTGTGTGTGTGTGTGTGTGTGTGAAATAGGTGAGTGTGTGACATAGGTGTGTGTGTGTGTGTGTGATCACAGGTCCTCTCCCGGCTGGTACTGGGGCTCGGTGGCGGTGAAGTAGTCCTCCAGGAAGCCCTGCAGGTACTCGAAGGTGTGCCTCTCGTCTGCCTCCTTCTTCCAGCACTGCAGCATCAGCTCGTGCAGCGAGGCTGGGCAGTGAGGCGGGGTCGGCATCCGGTAGCCGCGCTCCACCTGCTCCAGCACCTCACGGTTGTTCATGCCTACGGACGGAGACACATGTGTTATGACATGACACACACACGCACGCACGCACGCACACACACACACACACACACACACACACACACACACACACACACATACACACACACACACACACACACACACACACACACACACACACACACACACACACACACACACACACACACACGTTGTGACATGAGAGATATACACACACACATGCACGCATGCATACACACATACACTGCTCCAGGACCTCACGGTTGTTCATGCCGAGAGGATGGGCATGGAGAAAGACACATACAAAGACACTGACATAGTCCACATACATACACATCACACACACAGACACACAGACACACACACAGACACACACACACACACACACACACACACACACACACACACACACAGACACAGACACACACACACACACACACCTGGGTATGGCACGCGTCCCTTGGTGATGAGCTCGGTGAGCAGTATGCCAAATGACCAGACATCCGACTTGATGGTGAATTTCCCATAGAGAGCGGCCTCAGGGGCAGTCCACTTGATGGGGAACTTAGCTCCTGCAACACACACACACGCACGCACGCACGCACGCACACACACACACACACACACACACAAAGAGTAAGCAAATAAGTGCTTTTCACAGACAAAACCGTCAAAATGTGCTGTCACGCGCACACACACAAACACACACAAACAAACACATGAACAGTCACACACACAGTCACTCCCCCATCGTCGAAACACATATAATTGCTGAAAAAAATGCTAATACCATATTATTATTGCAGTAGCGTGGTAATATCATAGATTTAACATTACATCACATTGCATTTGGCAGATGCTTTATAACCAAAGCGACTAACAAACGAGGTCATAATCATAGCTAGCATCA
>NC_085876.1:8454363-8466863 GCF_034702125.1 Engraulis encrasicolus
ACAATTCAATGCCTCTCTGACAGCTCAAAGTTTGCGTGACAGCCCTTGACTTGCGCTTTGTAATGAATCTGCTAATCATATTGAAGACTCTTTCTTATACAAGTGGAAACGCAACGCGGGAAAAACAAATTCCACAGCCGGACGGAAAACTTTCCAGTATCAAGCAAAATTCGTAAAAGGACTGTCATGTTAGGGACACTTGGACAAGTATAAGGGATAAAGATTCAGTAACTAGAATTATTTTGAGTAGCCTGACCGTTGATCACCTATTTCTAACTACTAAAACATGAGGATATTAGGACACAGAAGACGTCGCCTAATCAGCTGGGAACCGGAATTGGTAATTTCTCTTTTTCCAAATAGCCTAGCCCACCCCACTGCAAAGTGCGTTACCATCAGGCTGCGAATCAAATCTCCCCACAACAACAACAAAATCGCGGGTGTGGTCATTGCGTTTATGACAAAGTGGCGCTTGAGGGAAAAGACGCACATTATTATTATTTGATATCTAGGCTGTCCCACGGCCCATCGCGGCCCACTGGTGCAAAACTGAAAGTTGTCTGCGGCCCTGGAGGCTGTGAGCGCGGCCCAACTTTGGTCCGCGGCCCTATGGTTAAGAATCCCTGAGATAGATAGATACACGTAGATAGATAGATAGATAGATAGATAGATAGATAGATAGATAGATAGATAGATAGATAGATAGATAGATAGATAGATAGATAGATAGATAGATAGATAGACAGATAGATAGATAGATGAAGTACATCAAAAACAAAACACATACAGTCCATGGGGAGCAGCAGCACCAGCATGCCCTATCCTATCTCTACTGATTTGGACGGATGGTAAACATTCCCAAACTGCAACATGTACTATAGGCAGCACCTTTAACATGCGAAGCACTTAGTAGTAAATTAAGTAAAAAAGATGAACATATGACAACAAAAAAGAAGCAAATAAGTCCTGATGGTGATATGCAGCGTACAAAATAAAAAGATGGTCCTGAAAAGTGTATGGAACATACGGCCGGGTACTGTATGTTTACTGTAATATCAGTTAACTAAATGGTGCCATTTTGCAGCTAGACCAAGCTCCTACACTGTATACCTTAGTACACAGGTCTCTTCCCTCTATGCATTAGCTCTGCACTTTCCTTCCCGGGCAAATTACAGTAATGACAACATGCCTGCAAAACATTTGTGTTCAAACATCAGAGAAAGAAAGTGTGTTTGAGAGACAGAGAAAGTCTTTGAGAAAGGAGGAGACAGAGACAGATAGATATAGAATGAGAGTTTGGGACAGAGAGAGAGGGAGAGAGAGAAAAAGAGAGACAGAAAGAAATAGATAGACAGATATAGATAGAGAGACAGTGAGTGAGAATGAGAGAACGACTCAGAGAGATCCGGGTCCTACCTGTATAATGCTCTACGAGTTGCTGCACAGTGTCGAACTGTGTGCGCGTGGTGATGTAATAGCCGCCGTTGTCCAGTTTCCTGATCTTGTAATGCTTCACGTGATCCCCCTTGTTGTCGTCCCAGTCACGGATGGACAGAGAGTACGCTCCTGCGATGACGAGACAGACAGAGGTAGAGAAAGAGATGGGGAAGGAGGGGGGAGTGACAAAAATGTTGTGTTTTTATTTTATAATAATGCACATATTCATATTCACTACAAATACAAAGGTAAACCACCCCCCATGGGCACCCCCGGCCCAGTAATGATCATTTGGGAGTAATGAGCATTCAAATAATGACTTTGTGGTTCAAGTCAAATTAGTGAAAAGAGCCACATATAACAGAAGCCGCTGGCATTCTGATTGACGTGACACCTCTTCAGTCTCCAAAAACTAAAGAAAAACTAAACTGTAAACTGTAACTGAGATAGATGGCAATGTATAGATGGCAATGTTTACTGTAATATAATATGTTTGTATATAAGTGTATCAGTAGTGTGTGTGTGTGTGTGTGTGTGTGTGTGTGTGTGTGTGTGTGTGTGTGTGTGTGTGTGTGTGTGTGTGTGTGTGTGTGTGTGTGTGCAATTTTGCTCAGCCAAGAGTGTAGAGCACCTGCAGTTCACCCACTGAAACCACAGTGAAAGCGGTGTGTGTGTGTGTGTGTGTGTGTGTGTGTGTGTGTGTGTGTGTGTGTGTGTGTGTGTGTGTGTGTGTGTGTGTGTGTGTGTTGTGTGTGCACTTGTGTTAGCCTCTTCAAGTCCATGTCTTCACAGGTGTAACTACATAGATATCGAAAGCAAACACAGACCCTGAGAGCTGCTTTGTGACTGGTGACCCAGTGTGTGTGTGTATGTGCGTGCGTGCGTGCGTGCGTGCATGAGTGCGTGCGTGCGTGCGTGCGTGCATGAGTGCGTGCGCGCCTGAGTATGTGCCTGCGTATGTGTTTGTGTGTGCTGGTGTTTGCGTGTACTGTGTGTGTGCATATGTGTCAATGGTGTTAGCGTGTGTGTGTGTGTGTGTGTGTGTGTGTGTGTGTGTGTGTGTGTGTGTGTGTGTGTGTGTGTGCGTGTGTGTGTGTGTGTGTGTGTGTGTGTGTGTGTGTGTGTGTGTGTGTGTGTGTGTGCATAGGCCTGTCACGATAACAATTTTTGCCAGACGATAACGATAACAAGAAATTATTGCGATAATCGATAATATTGTCTCTCTCGCCATTTTCAAACAATATAATGTGCAATAAAAAACACTGCTATGCAAGGTGCGGCCTCCTTCTTGAAACATTGAATGTAACATTTGGGCCAGCAGACTCAGAGGTTTAAATAATTAAGATTGACGCCTGCTCCAAGAAGAAATGTGTCAAACAATATAATGACGTAAAAATGCAATAAAAATGTGACTACACCCCTTCACATTTTTAAAGCATCACGGGCGGGGGATATATATATGTTTTTAAATACATCCCCATGGAGCACAATAGGCTCTAAATAGGCTTTTTTGTATTTATTATTAAGGTAAGTTATATAGTCTTCTTTAACATTTTCTGTTATTTATCTTTCTCAAGCACACTGAATGGCTTATAGGCCTATCCATGGTGTGATGTAAAATAACCTACTGGTGGGGTATTGCTAATTCACAAATTATTACTTAGACAGCTTATTTCAAACAAATGCACTTTGTTACTAGCTAATTGTCAGTCAAAACCCAAATCAGCCCTGTTAAAGGCATTTCAACATCAGCAAAAAGCAAAAGAGCATGAACAGATGCACAAGTTCCAGCTCTCTCTCTCTCTCTGATACCCTCGACTGGAACAAGTTGCAATTATGCGCACTTTAAAGTCCTTTATGAACGCCCATACATTGATTCTTATGAGTTATGAGTCGCCATGCCTGTTTCCCCTGTAGCGCGCTCAACCGTTCACATTCTCCTGGTGTGACAGATTTAAATCCACAAATCTTATCTTCATGATTTGCTTGCGGACTGCCTACTCATATTGTTGGGTCTAAATTCACAAGAAATATAGCGAAAATCACAAAAAGAACAGACAACGAACGTCGGGGTAGGAGGTGCATTGAAATAATAGTGGAAACTCGGCGAGGTTTAAAATAACAGCCTCAGGGTAAGTTTGTCGCGACGGCACCACTATTTCATGATTGCACAAACACGTCTTCGTCGTGGATATTGGGTTGCTGCGCATGTTTCAAAATGAACATTTGCCTCCGTGTTGGAGCTGTTCATTCCCCTCTCTGAGGAACGTTGCAGATGCGCTGACTGACTGGAAGAATATTGCGCTCCTAGTAGCGCTGATTCTTTGTCGAGGCTTATAGGCTAAGCGACGCGCGGGAACACCAGCGTTCTATTTCAAAGACGTAAGTAGCCAGATCAATGCACTTTTTTCCAACCAGAACTGCACTGCACTTAAATTAGCCTACACCAACATTTAAGCGTCATTGCGCTGCGTTGGCCTATAACGCGCCATCAGTAGTCTTACGGCTACGGTAGAGAAAGGGAGAGAGGGTAAACAAAACATCACGCAAATAACTTATCGTTACTTATCGGGGCCAGAAAAGTGATCGTTCTTGTAAAAAGTTATCGTCCGATTTATTGACTTATCGTATATCGTGACAGGCTTATGTGTGCACTTGTGTTAGCCTCTTCAAGTCCATGTCTTCACAGGTGTAACTATATAGATATCGAAAGCAAACACAGACCATGAGAGCTGCTTTGTGACTGGTGACCCAGTGTGTGTGTGTACGCGCGTGCGTGTGTGCGTGCGTGCTTGCGTGCGTGCATGCGGGCGTGTGTGCATGAGTGCATGCGCGCATGAGTATGTACGTGCATATGTGTTTGTGTGTGCTGGTGTTTGCGTGTACTGTATGTGTGCATGTGTCAATGGTGTTAGCGTGTGTGTGTGTGTGTGTGTGTGTGTGTGTGTGTGTGTGTGTGTGTGTGTGTGTGTGTGTGTGTGTGTGTGTGTGTGTGCTGGGTGTGTGTGTGTGTGAGAGAGACAGAAAGTCTGCGCGTGTCCTCCTTACAGACATGGCTATCGAAGCAAACACAAACCACGAACGCTACTCTATGGCTGTTGGCCCAGCCATGACCACAACGGCTATGACTAGTCGTGGTCGTATGACTGTCTTATGACCCTGTGTGTGCTTGAGACACAAGACTGTACTTTACGAAGTAAGTTTTGTGCGTAACGCCAAGGACACATCCACGTAAAGTTGGACAAACTAAGACAACTTCGCCATTCATTCCTATTAGGAAAGCGAACAGGGGCGAAGCGAAATGAAAATATTTGGGCATGTCTAATATTATGCAAATGAGGAGCAAATTTTGCCTGCTGTGGGCAATCAAATCAACAACATAAATGTTTCAATCGGTTTGATTTGCCACTACGATCTGTTGACCATGGAGTTGTGAGAATGGAACACTGAATTTCGCCTCTCTTCACTTCGCTCGTTTTGCCTGCATGTGTCCCTGGTATTATGACTTGATGCCTGGTGGGTGCGTAACTTATGATATAAGTTATCAAGAAGTAATCTAGGAGTGTTTGAAGAGAACCTACACTCGCACTCGGAAAAAAAAGTTCAAATGCAAATGTTTCAGTCACAATCAGACCACCAGTCACAAGACTATAGATACATTTGATCAGTAAGTGTGTGTGTGTGCGTGTGTGTGTTTGCGTGTGTGTGTGTGTGTGTGTGTGTGTGTGTGTGTGTGTGTGGCACTTTCTCAAAATCTAAATCTAAAAACGTTAAGGCTTTCCCTACCACTACCACTACTTCACACATGCATGCGCGCACACACACACACACACACACACACACACACACACACACACACACACACACACACACACACACACACACACACACACACACACACACACGCTTTACTCAGCCTCCATATCTGAAACTTGCTGCCCCCACACATTACTAAATTAGTTGAGAAAGCAGTAGTGTGCCCCTGCTTGCAATGTTACAAGCGAAAGTGAAAGCTGTTTATGCTATGGCATTTATATTTTGGTGAGATGCTGTGGTCGTTGAAGACCATTCTAAAGAAGAGAAGAGAAGAGAAGAGAAGAGAAGAGAAGAGAAGAGAAGAGAAGAGAAGAGAAGAGAAGAAGAAAAGTGAAGTGCAAAGAAGAGAATACAGTCAGAAAACATTAGAAGGGAAGATAAGAGAGGAGAAGCTCAGACAAAATGAGATGGGACAGGACAGGACGGGAAGAGAATAGAAGAAAAGAGAGGAGAAGAGAAGGGAAGAGAAGAGAAGAGAAGAGAAGAGAAGAGAAGAGAAGAGAAGAGAAGAGAAGAGAAGAGAAGAGAAGAGAAAATTAATGAAATGCCCTGCCTTTTGTGGTCTCGCTCTCTCTGATGAGGAAGGTTCCTCGTGGGTTGTTTGAAGCGAGCAGCTGTCTCTCCGCATCTTTGCGGCCCATCTTGCCGAAATACCACCTGCAGACACAAGCAAGCACCAACACAACTAAACACACACAGATATACAGTTAATGTAACATAAACAAATGTCTCCTTTACCAACAGTGATGGGCAACCTGAATTCTTTAGTGCCAGCGCCATGCATTGCAAATGACCTGGCTTTACCCATCCAATTCAGCCAGGTGATTGTCTGGTTGAATGATGACCTACTGGAATTGAACAGGCAAAACCTGGTCATTAGAAATGTGTGGAACTGGATTCTAAACTACGGAATACAGGTTGCCCATCACTACACGTACAGGGCAGTCATGGATAAACGATTAGGGCGTCAGACTTGTATCCCAAATGTTGCCGGTTTAACTACCGACCCGCCTGGTTGGTGGTGCTCCCTTGGAGTGCCATTTGGGGCAGCCCCCTTGCATGGGTGAGTCATAAATGCAATTTTGTTGTGTGCATTGAGTACTGTGTGCTGTGGAGTGCTGTGTCACAATGACAACGGGAGTTTCCCAGGTGGGCTTTCACAGCTTACCAATGAACTTGTCTTTTCAGATTAACTTCACACAACAT
Organism: Engraulis encrasicolus; assembly: GCF_034702125.1. NCBI lineage: Eukaryota > Metazoa > Chordata > Actinopteri > Clupeiformes > Engraulidae > Engraulis > Engraulis encrasicolus. The sequence goes on from NC_085876.1 coordinate 8,460,823, forward strand.
TCTATGAACCGAAGTAGATCTCAAACATCTGTGTTAAGGGCCCTTCACATCTTAACGATAAATATAACTATTTATATATTAACTATTTAGTAATATTACTACATAATCTTGTAATCTTGTAAAAATCATTACAACATGAATGGTGCCGTTCACACACCATCTATAATGGCACCGACATGCTAAACGATATGGATTCACTTTCAGATCTTTTTTTTTTTTTTCAGAACTGTAAATAATGTCATTGAATCAGAGCTCTTAAGAATGTTTAGAGGTCATGACTTCTGCTTGTGGCTGTTTATGAGCAACAGACGTTACTGTTGACAAGTGTAAACAAAAACATCTTACAGTAATAGTTATAGTATAATCTTATAGTTACTGTTGAGGATGTGAACAGCCCTTTTAACAGTAGAATGGTAACTTTCACATGGTTTTACTATTTGAATGAAATGGACAGAGTAATGTGTTTTTTTATTCTGTAGATTTTATCTTATTAATTCATTTATTATGAATGTGATTATTTTAATTGTATGATGTGTTTGTCTTTTTGTGTCTTTGTGTCACTACCAAATAGAATTGTATGTTTAATGGACAATAAAGAAGTCCAAGTCTAAATTTAAGTCTTTACAGTAACTACTGTGCTATTTCAATATGAAACTGGCTGTTCTTTCATCAAGCATGTAGGTTCTGTTTGGTCTGCAATAACTCCAACAAAAACTACTGATTTACAACCATCATTCCTCCAATGCGGACAGATAGGTATGTAGCATTGTTTTTCACTGGTCACCTTATTTCTTGACCAGGACAAATAGAGAATGAGCAGGTTAGTCTGACATCGACTTGAACCCAATGGAAATCAGTGTAGCAAACAGTGCACAAGTAGCATGGGTGCATGCAGGTAAAAAACTACACATTTCTGTATTCAGTTGAGACACACACACAAACAGACAGATGCAGACATACAGACATAGATACACAAGCACAGACACACAGATGGAGATGCGCGCGCACACACACACACACACACACACACACACACACACACACACACACACACACACACACACACACACACACACACACACACACACACACACACACACGCGCGCGCGCGCACAAAGGCATGACTACATGCACCCCCACACCATCATTCATTGCTTCAACCAGTACAGGTTTTCTGTATTACCTGTTACCTAGCAACCTCATGCAGCAGTAGCAGAGAAAGCGATGTTTACAAAGCCCTTCTCACTCGCCCTGTTTCTTCTTGTACATGTTCTACTGAAGGTCTGCAAGCATGTAGCAGACACTATTTAAAGGGATTGAGTCTGCAGTACGTTAATATCGAAGCCTGACCAGGCTGACCATATAGATGAGAGAGTCGTGTTGAGGTGACTGAAGAACAAACGCTGTGTACCACACGGTGTGTCTACAGGCCACTGGTAATTTGCTTGTCCAGAAATCCATTTGCAACTTTTAGGACCTCTATTTTATTAAACTCCTATTCAACCAGGAACATTCCATCGAAAATCTCTTCATCCAAGGAGTCGCGGCCAAGATAACGGCTTAAAAACTGCACACAAAAGACAAAGGACTAACACTATCCCAAATTGTTGAAGGGCCCTGTCCATTTGTTTGGACAGGATCTGTAAAGCGTACCCACAATCCATTTGTGTGAACCACCACATAAGGATCAAAGATTACTTCAAAATGAATTAAAATGAATTCAGTTTACCGTACATTTTACTGCACTTTCTCACTTCCTGGAACTATTTTGGAACTATGTCAATGGTGATCTGTGTGTCAAAGGCTCCGTGAGCCACCATCTTTGTGTAAAGATGGAACATGAGGTCAATGGGATTAACTCAACTCTCACTTCCATGACTCTGGGATATACAGTACTAGCAATGCGGACAACAACAATGACCGTCTGATCGCCTGGCTGAAACCGATGCACTTCAACCTTTTTTTTTTCCAGAAACGCTGGTATGTTCCGTTGCATGCCACTTCATTCTTTACTTAACGTTATTTGTGTTTGAGTGTGTGTCATCGGTTACAATTGCACACATTTATTTATACAATACGATACGACATACAACATTATAGGGTAACACATAATTTGACGCCAGCGTCATACGTATGACATGACAGTATCATAGCAGTGTCGTAATGCAGTCATGGCACATGTGTCAATGTCAAAAACATTTTAGGACCATTGTCATTAAGTGACATTTGGTTATGCTGAAGACAGCCAACAGCCCAAACAATGTCAACTTTTCAACGGCATCAGTTGTCAGATGGAAGAGCGCGACACTGCTTCTGGTTCCACTCTGATGAAGGCTTTGTACCGAAACATCAGCACACAAAAATAATAAAATAAAAAATAAAGTGGTGAATCGTAAAGAAGTAGTGTCGCGCTCTTCCATCTGAGAACTGATGACTGAAGAAGCACCTTGAAAAGCCGCACCTGCTGAAAAACTGCAAGTCAAGGTGTGCGGTGCCTCACAAAACTTTTTGAATGTCAACTTACTCTTCCGCCTGTATTGAGTCCACCGGGGCCACATAGTTGCTTGGAATGTATCCTGACTTCCCCGTATCCAGAGAGCGCGCCTCCCACCAGTCTCCTTCCCTGGACAGTCAAGATTCAAGATTTAGGATTCAAGATTCTCATTCTACTGGTATGGGGTAAAATGCGTTGTGGTTTTTTTTGTTCCTCGAAAGGCAATAGGGAACTTTAAATGAGTGACTTACGTGTTGTTAATGATGTGAAATTTCTCTCCTTTGGTGAAGGACAGGTCGTCCTCTGTGCGAGCGTCGTAGTCATAGAGCGCTATGAAGAGAGTCACACCCCCTCCTGCATACACATGGAAACACACAAATAGAAACAAAACCCATAAAAATATATTTTTAAGTTATATATTTTCCAACATCAAAAAACCCTAACATAAATAACCTGATACACAATTAACATGCTTACAAATACATAGTGGTGTGCATTGGCACTGCCCTCACAATTCGATTCGATTCCGATTCGGGAGGTAGCGATTCGATTCGATTCGATTCGATTCAATTCTACGATGCATTGCAATGCATTACATTTCTACTGAAAGCAAAGCAAATGTTTCATCAGTCATGATGAGGCAATACAAGCAGTCAGATACTGAGCAACATTTTATTGGCTGTTTTCTGTATCAGTTTTGCAGTTTTCAATGCTTTGAAGTGCTTTTATTTAATTTAACATTCATTTGCTCCTGAAATATCCACGGAAGTAACTGAAACTTAAAAATGTTGCCGCATCGACTCTGGAACTTCACGCATTGAATTGAATCGTCCATGCCCCACATTGCATTGCCTTGCATCGCCAAATCGATTATTGTTGACACCACTACAAATACACATATCAACAAACAGGCACAGACAGTAGTATATCCAGTTTTACTGTATACTTGTATGCAGCACACACACACTCACACAGACACACAGACACAGACACAGACACAGACACAGACACAGACACACACACACACACACACACACACACACACACACACACACACACACACACACCTTGCCAAGTCCAAACCCTACTTCAACCACACACCTGTGATGGCCGGCTGGGGCATGCTGCTGCTGAAAGCTGTGCCGGGGAAGGGCTGCGAGGTGCCCATGGGGAAGTTGTTGAAGTTGGGGATGAGCTCTGCTCCCCCGTGGCCCCCTCCCGGTCCTCCCCCTCCGCCGCCTCCAGTGGGGTCGGGCCCATAGCGCGGGGGCTTCACCAAACCTCCCGACCCGTTGCCGTCACACGCCGACGAACCGCCGCCGGCTTCCACTGCTTTTGCTGCCTTCCGTTGTTTACAGTACGCACAGCCCATCACTAGGGGAACAAGGAACACACCACAGGTTCGGACAGAACAAAACAGTTACTGTTAGGGTCAGGTCATTTCGGCTAAATTACCTTTATTTACATTTATTAATAACACTGAGGAACACACTAATATAAAAAATAAATTATTATTCATAATCTTGTGAACAATGAATTATTCTGCAATGGTTCACAGTTAGGACTGGACTGTCCCTTTCATATTCTCGTATATTTTACTATTACTTGTTATTATTCTAGCATGCACGCTGACTAGTGCACATGAAAAGTTCCAAATCAACTGAGCGATGGTAAAAGCCATAGTCTCATTTCCACAGTGTTACACATCACAATCCTGCACTCAGGCAGAGATGTATAGTAACGAAGTAAAAGTAACGAAGTACTGTACTTAAGTACTAAACTGCAGTATCTGTACTTTTTTGAGTAATATTTTTTTCCTCATACTTGTACTTTTACTGCACTACATTTTTCTGATGAAATTAATACTTTTACTCCGATATATTTTTCATGTGCTGCTTTCGTTACTCGTTACTCGTTACTTGTTTCTATGCCCGAGCGCTAGATGGCTCTGCCATCACCAGATATGATGGAACGTGTTCACAGTCAGTGGGCGATGCAATGGTAGGGAAATAAAAGCAGATCGCATTCTCGCGCATGTCTTTTGGCGCGGTCAGTGACGCTCAGTTGGCATTGACACTGGCATGATACAGATGTTGGCAAGATGGATGAGGTAGACGAGGTATCGCCATCAACATCAACAACACCAACCACCTCACATTGCGGCGAGGAGGAGGAGGATGACGGCTGCCATCCCTGGCCCTATTTAGATTCAATGTTCTCCTTTGAGGGACAAACCATAATGGTATTTGCACTTCATAAGAGACTTATTGTACAGAGCTCTAATAAACCAAATGGTATTCAAACTTTTGACTGACTTTTTTCCCCCCATTTTTTTAATGCAGTACTTTTACTTCTACTTCTACTTTTTACTCAAGTAGCAAAACTTGCAATACTTCTACTTGCTTTACTTAAGTACAACACATTTTGAACACTTTTGTCCTTCTACTTGAGTAAGGTAAGGAAAGGTTACTTTTGACTTTTACTCAAGTCATTTGACAAGATGATACTGGTACTTCTACTCCACTACTTTTCTCCTGTACTTTATACATCTCTGCACTCAGGCAACAAAAGATGTTCTGCATCACACATGATTTCATGCAAGAGTTATAGTGTGGGGTCCAAACCTTGGTTATTGTGGTCATTTGCCCTGCCACGCCCTCAGACAGAGACACAGAGCTGGGGAGAGAAAAGACTGGAGTCAATTATAGTCAATCAATGAACCAATCAATAAATCAATCAATCAACCAAGCAATCAATCAATCAGTTATTACATTGTGACCAGTGTCTGAGTCTAGAGCAGGGATTCCCAAACTTGACCATGTCAAGGCCCCCCATTTACCGGTAGATTCCAGCCAAGGCCCCCCTATACATGGGTCGTGCCACACTATTTTTCTGTGCACTCCCTTTCACAACCATAGTCTAGACAGAGCCCCACAGGGATATATAAAATAAAAACTTAACAATATAATAGTTGTAATGTTCAGAGATGCAATAGATTATTATAATGCAGTTCTTAACCAATGGGAATATAAGCTTATTTTTGGCTTATTTTGGTGCATATTAGTTATTTAATTTATTCAAATATTTACTCTGTTTTGATATGCTTTCCCTGCCAACCTGCCGCGGCCCCTCTAGCAGCCCTTCGCGGCCCCCACTTTGAAAACCACTGGACTAGACTGGAGGACATTGATTATGTTGTGCCATCATCAAGCACTAGGTGGCAGTGTCACCCATCATGCACAAAGAGCAGAACACATCACCAATATCCTCACTGGTACAGCAAAGCAGCAAAGAAAAGATAACGAAGCAAAGGAAAGAGAAGTTAAGAACTAGAAGAGGAACAGATTGCTGACACAACATCTATGCCATGTTATGGTTCCTTAATCACGACAAGAGACAGTAAGCTTTATTATTGCTAATGCCAGCGCACAGAACCACTGGGGAACATTACACTTCTTTTTTTTACAGGTATTTTTAGGGCTTTAGTACCTTTACTTGTGAGAGGACAGTGAGAGAGGGACAGCAAATGAGTGGGAGAGAGAGAGAT
>NC_085876.1:8474363-8489363 GCF_034702125.1 Engraulis encrasicolus
GACCAGCCAAAAAAAATTATCAAAGTTGAGAGAGAAAGTAAAAAGGCATGGTATAAAAAAACCTGGGTTCATACCCCGGGGCAGTCAATATTGCTGTGTGGATGGGGGACATGAGCCAGCCACCAACAATCACCAAAGAGCTCCTAAATCCAAAACGGCACTCATCATTCGCCATTTCTCTGTATGTGTGCACATCAGGACATGATCATCTCATCCTGTGTTCTTTGAATCTAAAAGGCCATGGCATATACCCTCAGGCCAGACTATGCCCTAACGGTTTAAGTGGCCCATAAGCTCAGGCATTGTTTTAGACCGGTTTACATGTATCTCACACACCACACGCCAGATTATAGTATATCACCAAAACCCCTACCCCGCTACACATCACAAAATCTTGGAATAAATAACATAAAGATATCTCTAGCGCAAAGTAAAGTATCTCAGCATAACACAGTGTATGTTAAATGTGCATTCAGGCTTGCATGGTGCAATGTTGTTACATAAATACACAGCAGCGTTTCAGCATCATCGATACCTGATAGATGAAAATGGAAAGTAGGTCTGAGTGCATTAAGATTACAGTTTCTTTTCAATTGCTAGCGAGCGCTTACCCATACTTTGGATACTTTTTCTAAACTCCTAACACAGACTGACACCTACAAACCATCACTGGCCAAATGGTTCATTTTCTTTTTAAAAGCGCACACTGTTCAATACTATATAACTATATAACAAAAATAGAACATATATTTTGTTTTGTACACACTAACTGTACACACTAACCAAATCACTAGACAACTGGCTCAAAATGAAATACATCTGTCAAACAAAAGGGCCTAACACTTGTTTACACTTCACAAGTTACATGAAGTCATCAAAGGACACCAGGTTTCAAACTACTGACTTCAACATTACAAAAAACTGCATAGACCTTTGTGCGACAGTTTTACTGGTATGTGCATGCAAATCAAGCAATTCACTTTTTACTCAAAATGTCTTTGTAGGGAACAGTACTGTTGCTTGTGGTTATTCTGCATGTAAAGAAAAAGTAAGAAAAATGCATTGATTGATTGCTAATAGTGTGGAACAGCATGCAATGAGAGCTGTGTGACTAGGGCAAGCCCATGGTCCGTTACAGTAACTACATTTAGTGTAGAATTTTGCAAACATCTCTGAAGAACGGACAAAGAATGGACTCATTAGCAATTGAAAAAACACTGCTGTAAGAAGAGTGGTCTCTGAAGGTTTGAGTGTGGCCTCTTCATACAGCAACGTACACATGCAATCAGGACATAGCGTGTATTCTGTTATAGAGTCCAGCATAGGCAATTTAAACCATGAATGGTCTCCATGTACATTAGGCCTGCTTGTTTTAATACACTTCAACACTTTGTTTTAAAGGGCAATGTTGATATCATGAGACAAATATGACTAGTACTTAGTCCAATTCTTGACAAATCAAGCAGGTCCTCTTTCACGCTCACTCACAGAACATACATCCAAGGTGGGAGTGTTGGTGTACACACACCACAAGCAAATATAACTTTTAATAGGGTGCATGGCATGCCTGTATGTCTGTACCTTACAGTTTACCTGTTTGTTTAAATGATTGTGAATATCGACAATTGTTCCTGGTGATGTGTTGCCTAAATTCATGTCATTATGTACTGACAATATAAAACAACTTCTATTGAGTAGCCTATTGTATTAGGGCTTCCTGGCGGCACCATTTTATTGGCCTGAGTAAACGTTAGTTTATGATCTACAGAGACCATGCATGATTGGCCTAATGGCTGGACAAACAACTACTTTAAGTGCATAATCTGCTAAGCTAACAGAAAAAGGTCAAGTGTTGCTCATTAGTAGTGTAATAAGCAGTGAATAACCGATGAATTAACTTTCAATAAACTGTGCCTTGAAGTTTTTCTGTTTGTCTGTGATGTTTCATATCAGCTCTTTCCGGGGTTGACCAGCCTTACTGGACACATGCTGGTGAAATTTCAGTTTGGCTGGTAGAAAAGACCAACCTACTAGCCACTTTGACCCATTACTAAGTGTGTGTTTGGCTAGTAAGATTAACATCTACTAGACATTTTTGGCTGGTGATGAAAGGGGTTAATTTAGAGCCCTGGCTCTGTCTATGTAAGCTGTGGCTTAGCGATCAACATTCATTTCTGTTCTCCGGAAGAACAAACAAGGCATGTCAGACAAGGAAATATCTGAAGTCCAATAATCTCTTTTACTGTAAGCAAAGAATTTATGATATTGCCACACTCTTTTCACATCTTCACACAAGCTTGCTCACAACGTGTTGCTCAACTTAATCTAATAGACACACTAAATTTAACAGTGAAACCTGACTCTGCTGGTAAAAACCTCACCACATCTAGAACATTCACATGAACGCGGAGAGTTTTGCGGAAGATATGACACACTTCTCTATATCAAAAGGACACACTCTATCAATCTATCCTGGTGTCTCACTTCCATTTGTGAAGACTCAGGCTTACAAAAGTCGACAAGGTCAACAAACGTACGGCACACGCAATACCCTCCAGAAAGCAACTGGTTTCCAGTGGAGGGACAGAATGACTGACAGACTGGTCAACCGACCGACGTAGAGCCAGAGTGAATGCATGCAACTAATAGGTCTATGTTTGCGCTAAGATATAAAATACAGTATCATTTTATGGCTTGTAATTAAACCCAAAAATGCTAAATGCAATCTCAACAACAGAGATGTATGAAGTAGAATTTGAAGTATTGTATTATGGATGTATTAAACACTAGTAGTATGGTATCACATACTACTCATACTACTAACATCAGAGACAGTGGAAAGGCAAGAACAAAATCTTGACTAACATACTGTATCATACTACCAGTGTTGTAATTACAAATGCAAATGCAAATCTCTGCTCAACAACAATGTTCGACTATAGTGAAAGGACTGCAGGTGGGCTCACCTGTCCAACAGAAATGGCAGCCAGTAAGGGAAGTAAGAGGAAGGGGGAGAGAAGTTGAGGATGAGGATGAGAGGAAGAGCGGGAGGGAGGATGAAGGACAGGAAGAGGAAGAAGAGGAGGAAGGATGGGTGGGCAGGGAGGAAGAGGTGCTTGTGACTGAATTTATGAGTTATGCATTTCATCAAGTGTAAGTTCATCAAAATGAGGGTGGACAGAACTCTGCCTGCCTGCCTATTTTTCTGTCATACTGCATGTCTATCTGTCTATATTCCAACAGCTCTCAGACATTTTTGGAAAGAGTAAAAGAAAGGGGAAAAAAACACTATCAAATAAGTACAATGTAACTGACGATATAGCCATTGTAGCTCACTACTAGAATCACACCAGAACCTTTCGGTAGCACTTCACGGCATTCCACGTTTGAAACAATGCATTCCATTCTTTTCTGTGGCATTCTGTGTGTGTGTGTGTGTGTGTGTGTGTGTGTGTGTGTGTGTGTGTGTGTGTGTGTGTGTGTGTGTGTGTGTGTGTGTGTGTGTGTGTGTGTGTGTGTGTGTGTGTGTGTGTGTGTGTGTGTGTGTGTGTGTGTGTGCGTGCGTGCGTGTGTGTGTTACTACATCAAGACAGAACTTCAGTTTAGTAGCATTAAATAAATTCTTTGACGGGGGCCACACAAATACCTATGTCACTATAAATCCACAAAACAAGATCTCTCACACTGTCCTCAATAGTTGCCTGGTGATGGTCAGTAGACTGCGAAAACATGGCCAATAAATTATTGTTGCAAATGAGGAGGCCAGTGTTTTTGTCTGTGTTTTGTGTTTTAGCAAGTGAACCAGCGGATTGCCTCTAACACAGCTGTCAAAAGGAAGCAAGAACTTTTCAAAATGCTTCATTAGGGGTGGGCGGTATGGCCAAAAATGTATACCTCGGTATAATTTTAGCCACGGTATATATCACGGTATATATCACGGTATTGTACATTTGTGTATAAAATGTTAAAATTAAGCGTTTTGTGGCAAAATGACCAAAACACCATTTTTTGCATTTTATTTTTTGGAGATGACTGGTCAGACATTGTTTTATCTTCTATGTGGGAATTCTTGTCATTCAAATCATTTGAAAACATATTTTTAAACTTTTAATCTATAACAATGACTCTACATCTACAGGACGCAATGTTCTATTGCGGTAGACGGTATGAGACAAAATCTCTATCATTGATGAAAAAATACCGCACACGATATTATACCGCGGTTACCGCCCACCCCTATGCTTCATCGTGACAAATTATGCAGCATAATGATAAATCATACAGCATACATACAACATCATACACTGCTAAAAGTCACTTTTAGATAAATACTTTTGCCATTTCAAAGGTGAAATCTTAGGGGGTGAAGTGGCCCATCACACTAATGCAGCATATTGTGAATGGGCTTGCATGCCAATGGGGACCCAGGTTCGAATCCAGACTAGGTCATTTCCCAACCCTACACCACCTCACCCTCAAACTCTCTTCCTGTCCGGACCTTCACTGTACATTCCACAATAATAATAAAGGCTAAGCTTATAGAGATTTACATATACATTTGAAATTAGTTTTCCAGGAAACTTTTTTTCTGTTTTCAGTGATTTATTTACACTAATAAAGGATAAACAACATAGACATCTGAAAAGGTGAGATGTACCTGTACATGTACAGTCATTGTAACATTGTAACATCTCAAGGTCTTGCCGGCAGTCAGACACAAAGTAGCGTAACAACACAACATGTTACCATAAGTTCTCCATGTCATATACTGTATGTTCTCCTGCATAGTTGAAAGTTAATGTTTTTTATGAGGAGTTGGATTTGTCTGTTTATCAAAGTAGCTCATTCAGTTCTTAGTTCCTACAGATCAGGTGATCAGACAAAATCAACCAAAAAACGATCTCATAACTAACAGCTGTTTACATTTTCTCGGAATTCAGATGTGTGATTTTTCAGCAAAAAAGAAACCCACACTAACGTGGGTGAAAGGAGAAGTCTTTGCACTTAGTGCTCACCCATCATGCTTCTGCAAACCCGAGCTATCAGACGCTATCAATAACAGGCGACATTGAAATGCATCAATAATATCATGCATATCACTGGGCACTGGGGAATTGTAGCCTTTATAGAAAGTGTGTGAAAGTGTGTGAGGGGGGTGGAGAGAGAGAGAGAGAGAGAGAGAGAGAGAGAGAGAGAGAGAGAGAGAGATGGTTCAGGATCAGGAAATGACCACAGGTCAGAATCGAAACCGGGTCCCCAGGTTTATGGTGCGGCACCATAGGGACTAGAGAGCAACACATTCTACCAATAGGTACCAATAGGTAGGGGATCTGAACATGCAACCTTCTTATCACAGGACGAAAGTTGCACACCGTGGTCATGCTCGCTCATGACTAATATCGTGAAGAGTCTAATGCTAAGTGGATATATTTTTTGGATGCAAGTCAATTAATGCCTGCAGTCATAAACATAGAAGAAGTATTAAATAGGATTCATCATGTCAACCTTTAAAAAATAATCAAAGTGTTTTTGATAAATGTTTTAACCAGTTAAACACAGCGTTATGAATTTGTTGATACCAGAATGGTAATGACCGAGTCATAGTGAATTACTAAAGGCCCTGTGTGCATTATGGGGCTACATGTTTGACTTGAAAACTTGAAAAATTCATGGAGTCAAACAAAATACAAAAAAGTGGGCAGCAAAAGAGATTAAATCAATTGCCGTTTTAATATTTACAGCCAGAAACTCAACTTTTAAACTCAATTAGTAGCCCCATAATGCACGCCGCACCACCAGTGGCACGCTGTAATAGTCATTGAAAGGTTAAATTACCATAGTACTATTCCACTGTGACATACCACAGGGCCTTTAGTAATGCACTACGACTTGGTCATTGCCATTCTGGTAACAGCTAATTTATAACACCGTGTTTTAATGGGTTAAGAAAATAAATGTAAGAACCTTGGTGTTGTGTTCTCTGTGTCTCAATACTGTCCTGCCATTCAACTTCCTCCAATGGTGTTGGGCCAGACTCACAGTTAATTACACAGTCTGTGCTCCCTCCAAAAGCCACAGTTGAGGAAGGGATGTCTACCACTGAAATTAGGCAGACTGGAGGTTGTGAAAGCCTCGTCTCCTGCCTGACAGGGGCCAGAATGGTCCCGGGGGGCAGACTTAACCCGTTAATTTACACATTTATACAAACATTGTAAATTTGTTGTCATCAGAATGGCAATGACCGAGTCGTAGTGCATTACTAAATGCCCTTTGTTGTCATAGCAAAGTAGCACTATGGTAATTAACCTTTCAATGACTATTACAGCGTGCCTTTGAGGGTACAGCGTGCATTATGAGGCTACAATATCCATTTCTAACCTTAACATGATATACATTTTTTGCATTATGTCGTCATACCATTAAAAATGTATCTCTTTTGCCAATTTGTATGCCCCCCGGAAAAAAAGCTGGCCCCACCTCAGTTCCCCTGGTAATTTTGGTATAGAACCTCTCTTGCTGCCTGGCCCACAATAAGTATCATAAATGTTGTTTTTAAAACATAGTTGGGGAAGAGCCTGAACACTGACTGACAGCTGCCTTACTTTTATCACCTTCTAAGAGATTTAAACCCTCCTGCTCATTCACCTGTCATGTGTGAAGGCCCGTTGAATTGTTCCACCTCCTCCCTGCACTCCTCAATTTCTTTTTTTTGTAAAGATTTTTTTTTTGGGTCTTTTTCGACTTTATTTGATAGGACAGAGTGAGAGGTGGACAGAAAGTGAATTGGGAGAGAGAAGGGGAGGGGCCGGCAAAGGACCCTGGCCGGGAACCGAACCGGGTTAGCCGCATGGCAGGCGAGTGCTCTACCGGTTGGCCACGGCAGGGCCCGCACTCCTCAATTTCATTAGTGGCCCGACTCTACCATCCCACTATATACAAAGGGGGTTGCCCATCACACGTGATCTTTAACCATCCAGGGACCGAGGCCTGCTACCATGCCGAAGATGCTTTACTGTGTACTCCAAGCACTCAAAGGGCAAACCAGTGATATGTAAGTAGCCTGGTCTTGCCGTGCGCAAGCTCCAGTAAAAAAAAAATCCTTCCACATCATGTCTGATCCGAGTGTTCTGTGAGGACTCAAGTCTTGTTACCAGACAAGCGGTCAATCAGCAGAGGGGAGGGGCGAGGGAGGGGACACATACAAACCCCAACTCCGATGAAGTTGGGACGTTTGGTAAACAGTGAATAAAATCAAAATGCTATCATTTTCAAAACATTCAATTTATTCATTAGATGGAGAATAGTGAAAAGACAACATATTAAGTGTTAAAACTGAGAAAAAATATTGTTTTGGGGGACATATGTACTCATTTCTAATTTGATAAATCCAACACGTCTCAAAAGAGTTGGGACGGGGACAATAAATGGCAGCAAATGTCGAGGAAGACTAAAAACAAAACAAAAGACAAAACTTAGCAGTTAAATACATTAACCGATGAGATGATTTTATATAAAAAACAGTGTTAATTCCTATCTTGGACATGATTTCACCAGCTTAAATGGTGGGTGTATTCCTTGTCATGTTTTGCAATGTTTTCCTTTCTGTAGTGCTTACAGTGTGACAGGTCTTGACCAAAAACCCACCATTTTATCACCTGCTGGTCCTTATGATGGAGCCAAACTGTTAAAACATAGTAGAGAATGCAATTTGACCTTACTATGTGGCAGTAATCGAAGATCTCCCTTCAAAATATAATGCATGAGTGGCTTTTCATGCTGTTTAAAACCCATTTATACCATTCAGCACTGTATTTAACTCTACAGATAAGTGAGAACATCTTAACCAATGCACTACTGCACCCGCATGCCATCATGGAGGCTGAATTTTGAAGCTAGCACTAACACAAGTTGGATGGTTCATTTTTACTGTAGCACAGGATGTGCAATGCTCTATTATTGTCAAAAAGAATGGACTTCTACAACTTCTGCTGACTTCTGTAAGCAAAGGACAGTTTCCCATGTCTTCTGGGTCTATTTCAAGTGAGCTCAGGTGCTTAGGAGAATGTTACACCCCTGTATCATTTTCATGCATTAAGCATTCTTAATATGGTAAATTTTCAATAGCTCTAGCACTCCAGGAATTAGAGTGAGACTACAGCCAATATATATTTCATGATGTCATGAACCTATACAATGATTTTATTAACAAAAATATGTCTTATATGCACTCAATCGTGGTAAATCAAAGGGAATTCAAAAATGTATGTAATAACTATGGTAATTATTCCCTTTGCATCTTTAATTCTGAGTGACTCAGCCTCTCTGTGATGATCTTATACCTGGACACCTATATTGTCCGTCAGTACAATTCATTTTGAAATGTTCTTCTTTGTTGTTTTATCTTATTTGGATGTTTACTAAATTTCACTGATCCCCGTCCCAACTCTTTTGAGACGTGTTGGATTTATCAAACTAGAAATGAGTACATATGTCCCCCAAAACAATATTTTTCTCGGTTTTAACACTTAATATGTTGTCTTTTCACTATTCTCCATCTAATGAATAGATTGAATGTTTTGAAAATGATAGCATTTTGATTTTATTCACTGTTTACCAAACGTCCCAACTTCATCGGAGTTGGGGTTTGTATTTTAAACTCCTATGGAGCTCAGTTCACCGTCCTACGAGACTAGGAGAACGAATGGACTGGAGTGCAATGGAATGTCATATCCATTTAGGAGACTAACCTCGATCAGACTTTGTTGCATTGGTGACATATGTTATGATTTATCTTGGTTACCAAGTTGACATTTTTTTGTAAGACCAGGCTAATGTTTAAGTGCAGTTGTGCTCTGCCTTTCCCAACTTTTTGTTTTGCTGCTCATGAACTTGTTTAATGTAATGTAATACTACACTTTGCAGAGGACATATCGATATTTTTACCCTGTGATATGCTGATGCAATATAAAAAAAGCACTTTGTTTCGTTATAATGCAGGACAGCAACTCAAATTTGGACGGTGCAAATTGATGAACCCATGAAAGGTTTTTTGAAACATTATTCTACTTAAATTTAAAAAAGGATTACCAACCCTTTACCATTACCGCTGTTTACCAACATTCTTCACTAGCACATTGAAACATTACCATTCTGGCTACATTAAATGTATAATATAGGCTGTGTTACAGGAGAAGGAAAATACCATTGACACATACTCAGCAATTCTACTCATTGTGAAGCCTCACTTAATGCTGTGGCACACTCTGTTCACTTACAAGCTCTCATGCTCGACTTCCAAACCTATTTGTTGCACAAAGCCAAAGTGTAAAACCCTGGACTACATACTTGCAATGCCGGACACTCTGAGTCTAAAAACACCAAGAGGGAAAGAGAAAGAAAGCAGGGGATACAGAGAGAGAGAGAGAGAGAGAGAGAGAGAGAGAGAGAGAGAGAGAGAGAGAGAGAGAGAGAGAGAGAGAGAGAACAATGGGAAAGCACATCTTGGGAATAGGAAGTTAGGTGTCCGAGGCAGCAACTTCCTTTTTACAAATGATGTCAATTTCCTCAGCAGAGAGTGAGAGTATCCAGGCATAAGGTCACGAGAAACGTGATATTTAAGCTACATTTTCAAAAATGGGTGATTTTGGCCCTACCATGGTCTGCTGCGTGGCCGACCCGGGGTCGATGCCAGCCCGGGTCCTTTGCTGACCCTTCCCCTTCTCTCAAAAAAAAAAAGTTTCCTGTCTCTCTCTCAAACTGCCCTGTCACAAATAAAGTCTGAAAGACCAAAAAAATATCTTCAAAAAATTTGTGTTTTTATTTATTAATCAGCTGCCGCTCCCGTATGTTGCTGGGTATGTGTTGTTTTTTTTTAATCCAGGCCCTGTTCTAACTGCAAGTCATTTATACAGTAGCTCAGTAAGCTGAAGTTTGTGGTAGCCTCTTAGTGCAGATGGGGTCGCCGGCGGGCCTATTCACTATTTGCTGAAAATACTCAACTATCGTACATCATAACACCAGTGCTATGGCATTTCAGAGAGCCTTATGGTAAGTAACAAGTTAAGACATAGACATTACAGTGGTGCCAGTAAGGTTTTAATATACGCTCTGCACTAAGGGTTAAAGGATTAAAGGGTTAAAGGATAACTTCAGCCAATTTCAATATGCTGTTGTATTGCTCATGCTACCCTTGACTTGTTAGTACCCGGTGATGCAGCATTTTTTGACTCAGTCCTTTCTGAGATCTGAGCTATTATCATGGGGGCAGATTTTGTTTACATTTAAAACATTCTTAACATAGGCCTACTCCAAATATTATCCCAAAAGGTATCGCTGTTTGCTAGTTGTCTGCTGATGTTACATAACCTTTTGGATGTTATTGGGAATAAATCAAGATGATTCTCAGGTACTGACAAGTCCAGGGTAGTGTGAGCATTACAACTAAATCCGAAATTGGCAAAATTGGCAGAAGTTACCCTTTAAGTATTGATTGTTTGCAACACAGTCACTACGTAGGGCAGTCTATGCTGAATAAAGTATGCTCATGAAAATATCTCTTCTGATATGAGCCATACATCCAGGGCTCTGTAGTGGATATTACACATAATCTGAAGTAAATCAACAGTGAACAGTGTTACCCACGTCTTACTACCAGTCATGGAAAAAACAACGTACCTGTATATTCATGGGAACTATGGGAAATACACTCTAGAAGATAGTCAATCCCCTCTCAAAGTGTGGGATTATCTCCTCAAAATGTAAGCTTACTCTGTAGGTAATTACCTTTATCACAAAGTGTTCATACTAAATACAAAGTCTATTTTTTAAACAATACAACAGGATCTACATTTAAAGATTTTGCAATATACAGGTTATTACCATTCTAATATACAGTAATCCATATTTAATTTTTCAGATGTGTTGGATATTTAAGGCATCTGATCCACCACACAGTGAATCCTCCATCCACCTCAGAGTGAAAATATTGACATTTTAACACTATCCAGGGGTATTCAATTAAAAGTCACTGAGGGCCAGTTTATCAAACTCCTTGCCATCCAAGGGCCGCATCTGGCCCCAGGGCCACCATTTGAATAGGCCTGTTATACACAGTACATGTTGAAGTGTTCATTCAACAGTTAGAGATTCGATGTAACATCTGGCATTTTTACTGCTTACTCCTTCACACATACAACAAACAAAAAAACTTTTAAAATTGAGGAAACCACAGCACATTAGGCCAAAGTGAAGAATAGGCCTGCTAACCACATGGGTCAGGCTTGACACGCACACACAGACTATGGGTGTGCATGTATTTGGACAGCGCTAGCAGATGTCTCTGTTAGTGACACTGCAGTCACTAATTTACAAAAAGCACCACTATACTGTGAGGACAAATAAATTACGAATTGTGTTGATTACACAACCAGAAGATATTCTGTCACTCACAACACAGTTCATAACACCTCCTCTGTGTCTTAACAACAAGACTTTGAATTCTGTAAAGCATCACAAGATGTATAACACTCATTATATCTACCAAGTCTGAAGATTTTCCTTTGTTCTTTTTGTTTCAGACTTGTACAAGTTGAATCCTTTACCAGGTAAAACACAAGGTCCTGAGGGCACTGTGGCTCAATGGCTAAGGCATCACTTCACCAGGGACCAGGGACCCGGGTTTGGTTCCACTTTGGGGGGCCATAAAAGTTCTCTGAGGAACTGTGGGTAAAAGTTTAATTCTTGGAAGAAACCCAGGGTTCCTGGTTGTAATGTTTGATTCCTCAACGAATCTTTGTATTCATGTGTTGTCTGAGGATCCATTAAAAAAAAAACTGGGGTTCAAGGTTCTTCATAGTGTGGTGTATTTACTGTCTCACGAGTGGCAAGTCACAACTATGCATAGCCTGTGTGTGAATAGCACGAAAGACAGGAGAGAGAGAGAGACATCGACGAGGAAGACCATGTTGGTGTCTGCATTACTGTGCACACTGTATCAAGGACAAAGAGAGAGAGAGAGAGAGAGAGAGAGAGAGAGAGAGAGAGAGAGAGAGAGAGAGAGAGAAATGCCACCTTCATATATCATGCGGCTGATTTTTTTCACACAGGATTTTACACCTTAAGACATACAACAAGCTTGCAACACAGAGATTCGAACCACTACTTTTCGCGTTATCTACTTAATTTTGTTCCATGGAATGCATTGTCTTTCTTACCGCAAAAGACAGCAGTAGTTCTTGTTTCCTTTCTGTGTGGGTAATTTGACAAGTTTCAGTTCACTGTCAGCTGATTTTTATGCAATAGCAAACAATACATGTGGCCATGGCACTGTAACCTAATGGGTCTATTCTTGGGCATTACATGATCGCCTGGGAAATCCCATGCTGCTTTGCACAATCGTGCTGATCTGAAAGACAAGATGCTCAATGCCAAGGTGCTAGCCTGAGGTAGGGAGCCAATCCGAGAGCGGGGAGGGGTGGAAAGATGATAAATGCATATTACGCGACAAAGGGAAGCTTGCAGCTTGTTTGCTGACAGATTGGCTATGGGCTATGTATACACCCCAAATGACATTCGTAATGATCAATAAACAGTCTTTAGCTAACGCAAATCACACCTCCCTGACGAGAAATTCAGTAGGTGGTCTCCAGACCCTATCCCACTTGAGATATGGGCTGGTGTGACCCAGGCACTTTACAGGCTTATGAGCTGTACAGGTGTTTTAACCAATGGGCAATCGACTCATTTGTTTGACTAATCCTCTTCATGTGTGCCTGCACTGCATTCATTGTAGGGAAGTCAGAAACCCTAAACTCTTCACTGTCCACTGTATTAGGTCTTCGTTGTTCACCATAGGCAGACATACAGTACATTTAGTATTTGGTGCACCGAAATGAAAATTTGTGGCCGAAACCGAAACCGAATAATAATTAATCACTTGGCCGAATACCGAAATCGAATATTACAATTCAATTCCTCGTCAAGTTATCAAAAGTTAGATTTTTCACTGTTTTTAAATATTGCTTACAGATCTACTGCTTACAATAAATGTTAAGCCATGTTTTTTTAAAGAATATAAATGTGTATTTGAAGTCTTCAAATGTTAGAGTAGAACTTAATTAGAAATTAGTGTAATTAATGCCCATTTTCAATTCATTTTCTATTCGGCCTCAGATTTGACCACTCTATTGGCTTTCGGCCGAAAACCGAAAGTGTCTTTTTTTTGCGTTTTCGGCCGAATATTTTCTGCGGCCGAATTTTCGGTGCACCTCTAGTATTTATTAATTGTCTATGGTGTTTATCTGCACTTCCGTTATCTTGTTCATTTCCTCCTTCGATAAGATTATTTAGATAAAAGTGTGATGTCAATCATGTTTTGTCCCCTACATTAGTGTTCTATGCTGCCGAACACACGTCTGTGGTGAGAGATCAAGTGTACCTTGGAACATTACAGAATGACTGAAGGCCTATATTGTTATAATATAGGCAACAGAGTTACATTTTCAATTGGGTGTCCCTTGAGATTTTCACATTGAAAAAAAGCACACAGAAAATTTTGCTGTGTTAATTCAACACTTAGAGAGTTGATATATCATCTTCAACAATGTATTTGGTCCCAACGTAGGCTACTCTCTTGGTGTGTAATACTGTATGTTTTGCTGTGTGTTCTGCTTACAAAAGCTTGAAACCCAACATTTCGAGTAGGGGTCTCTAGCATAGCCCCTGGCCGTCATCATCACAACATGACATAGTTACTGTCAGGGCGGGACAGGGAAAAAACACACCATGGCCCCCGTTTATCAGCTTTGGGTGTTGGCTTGTATACTAAAACAACACCTCCATCTCCATCATGAATTAGCTTCCTCTTACAGTAGTATTACCCCCTACCAAACATTCAGGAGCTAATCATTAACTCCTTAGTGCAGAGCCTATGTTATAACCTTACTGTCACTAAAACTGTAATGGCTATGTCTTAATCTGCTACTTAAGCCTCTCGGTAATGCCATAGCAATGTTGTTATGATGTAGTTGAGAATTTTCAGCAAATAGTGAATAGGCCCTCCAGCGACCCCATCTGCACTAAGAGGCTATTCAGATAGCCTTACATATAGCCTGTAGCATTATAAACACAATCAAGTGTGTAGGCTCATATGTTTTTAAACAGAATTGTCGTTCTATATTAAACTATATTTACTTTTTTTCTCAAACTCCTTTTTTGGACTTGCACTTCACAGATGAGCACCTGAGTAATATTGTTTGGAGTCTCTTGAGCAAAAAGCCCTTTTCTAAAAACACAGGCAAGCTGGGTGTTGGTTATACGTGTATACTAAAAACAACATCTCCGTCTCCATAATGACTTAGCTTCCTCCGAGTATCCCCCCAATTAAACATTCGTTTGCTAATCATTAAGGAAGAAATTCTCAGCTCAGCCTTCCATCTAGGCTATGTAGCATTATAAACACAGGCAGGCCACACTCGCCGCACCCACTTCCTCCTAGCAAGGAGCAAGAGCCAGGAAGTAGCCCTGCGATGAAAAATGGAAGTGCACCCACAGACAGT
The DNA here is from genome assembly GCF_034702125.1 of Engraulis encrasicolus. Classification (NCBI taxonomy): domain Eukaryota; kingdom Metazoa; phylum Chordata; class Actinopteri; order Clupeiformes; family Engraulidae; genus Engraulis; species Engraulis encrasicolus. Next base: position 8,488,919 of record NC_085876.1, read on the forward strand.
GTGCACAGTGTGTGCACCCACATACTCTCTCTCTCTCTTTCTCTCTCTCTCTCTCTCTCTCTCTCTCTCTCTCTCTCTCTCTCTCTGGGCAACGAAAGTTGTGTATTGATATAGTTGTATTAGGAAGTCGTGTTGAATCCAATCTCTCTCTCTCTCTCTCTCTCTCTCTGTCATCTACAGTCTCTCTGCTCTATCCAGGACTCTTTTCTTCCAATTCCATCAACATTCTTCAACATGGACATCTTTATGGCACTCAGTGTTACAACCTTATTTCTGAAAGCTCTGTGTAATACTTATTTGCTATGTTCTGTATAAATGAATTTTTGTAGGGTTACACACGCGCACGCGCACGCACACGCACACACAGAGAGAGAGAGAGAGAGAGAGAGAGAGAGAGAGAGAGAGAGAGAGAGAGAGAGAGAGAGAGAGAGAGAGAGAGAGAGAG
>NC_085876.1:8494363-8509363 GCF_034702125.1 Engraulis encrasicolus
TGTATGTTTGTGGGCATGCTATATGTCCTGGCATTGACACTACAAAAACCTGAACCCTGTTTTTTTTTTTGGGGGGGGGGGGGGGGATCTTACAAATAAATCCATGTGACGTGTTATGTTGCAAAATGAAAACAACACAAAAAGGAAACAAGACACCCACACAAGTTTCTTTTTATTTAGTCTTAAATTACCTTTATATATATAGATTTCATATAAAATATAATATAACACTCAGCTTTTGGCAGTGGAATGATTGAATGAATGAATGTAAGAATGAAGTTGGACAGGTGAGATGGAGGTGGTGGGGCAGGGGGTTGGAGTGTGGGGGAGGGGTCAAGGGTTAAAATGCAAAAGGTCAAAGGTCAGGGTCAAGGGTGAGGGTGAGTAGAGGGTGAGGAGGAGGAGAAAACTTCCCGGATGGCCAGATGACACTGAAACAACATTGATTTTTTTCTTTCATCAGAATCATCCAAGTAACGTTGATTTCACATCGTTTCAATGGCGCCTGCTATCTGGCTTCCCAGATGGCAAGATGCAATTGAAACAACTTTGGTTTTCCATTACAATCATCCAATTAACGTTGATTCCATGTTGTTTCAATGGCGTCTGCTGTCCGAGTTGGGATATCGCTACACCACCATGGGACCCCCATGTTCCCTCTGAGAGATACAGTACAACTTCACAATACAATAGCACCTGGGCTATCTTATAGCCTGTGTCCACACAAGCTGGAGCCCGTACATATATTAAGTGTGTGTGTGTGTGTGTGTGTGTGTGTGTGTGTGTGTGTGTGTGTGTGTGTGTGTGTGTGTGTGTGTGTGTGTGTGTGTGTGTGTGTGTGTGTGTGTGTGTTTAGGATGTGTGTCATGGCTGGCAAGAGAAGGCACTTCAGTGTATTACATTATACTATGTACATGTGTGTGCATGCAAACACACATACACACACTCACGCAAACACACACACACACACACACAACGACCCGGCGTCTGTTAGGGGTCCCTACGGCCATCAGTGCTCTGTCTCCACGGAGACGTGTGATTTGGACTGGTTGGGGGTTACATGGATTTTTCGTTTAAAAAAGCATTATGTGTGTGAATGTGTGTGACTGTGTGTGTTGGGGGTGTGTGTGGGAGTGTGTGGGAGTGTATTTGGTGTGTGCGTGTGTGTGTGTGTGTGTGTCTGTGTGTTTGTGTAGTGTGTGTAGTGTAGTGTGTGAATGGGGTCAGTTCTTTGGGGTTCCTGTACTGGGGGTGTTTACAGGAGCGTGGAAGGGGTGAAAGTGGAGGGGGGTTGGGGAGTCTCCTCAGACGATCTTGTTCTCCAGTGCTGCGATCCTCTTAGTAACACTCTCCAGTGAGGCCTCTGGTCAAGGAAATCACCCTCTAGTGACGACTCACACTTTTACAAGCACAAACAATGCAGCCCCGTAATGCACGCCGTTCCACCAGTGGAACGCTGTAATCGTCATTGAACATTTAACTACCACAGTACTACTCCACTATGACATAACACAGGGCCTTTAGTAATGCACTACGGCTTAGTCATTGCCATTCTGGTAACATCAAATGTATAAAGCTATGTCTTAACGGGTCTTATGCGTGCAAAATAATTGCAATGCAAGCACTGATCAACACAATAATGACCAAAGGCATTCATGCACAGTCAGAAGTACAAGTACAAGTACACATAAAACACTTTTCATCCACAAATCTACAGTATCTAGACAATTCTCTTTTGCAAAGGAACTTTACAAATTTACCCGCAGAGGTGTCAAAAGTAAAAGTAAAAGTAGGCCTACATTTGTGGTGTAATTACAACACTAACACATGGCATTACTGTTACGCCATTTACTCCATTGTACCTAACGAGATAGATAGACTGTGTTGTTACTGAAAAACACTGAAAACGGGGGGCACTGTGGCGCAGCGCGCTAAGCCCCCCACATTTGGGCTTGCATGCCCACGGGGACCCCGGTTAGAGTCCGGCCGGGGTCATTTCCCGATCCCACCCGTCTCTCTGTACCACTCGTTTCCTGTCAGCATCTCATACTGTCCTATCAAATAAAGGCATAAAAGCCCCTAAAAATATATTTAATAAATAAATAAATAAATAAACACTGAAAACCTAACAAGGACCTACCACAAACTTGATCCAACCACTGCAGATTTAGCTGATCGTAAAACAAGTACACAGCTCTACTGGTTACTTGGATAAGTTACCCGTGTTGGAAAGAAACTGTTTTTCTTTTACTTTTAGTTTTACTTTTGACACCTCAGCAAAGTTACTTTGAGAGTTTAGGTACAAGCAGAGGTGGAACGTAACTAAGTATTTTTACTTCGTTACTGTACTTAAGTAGTTTTTTCTGGAATTTGTACTTACTTGAGTAAAAATAAAAATGCAGACTTTTACTTTTACTCAATTACATTTTTTGACAATTACTTGTACTTTCTACTCCTTACATTTCTAGGAGAATACTTTGTTACTAGTTACATTTATCCTAGGTTTTCCTGTTGTGTTTCGTGGATATTTCAGTAGCCTCAGCTGCGGGCAGGGAGGTCGGACCAAGCCCCTCTTCCAAATTGACACCCAGACAGAAAATATACTTTTAAAAACATTAACAGGACTCCATAGTCATGTTCAAATGGAACCGAAAACCGTTGCAGACAATTTTTCCTATTGTATCAAGTAGGTAGACATGGAGAAAGACAGCCATTGCGCGTGTAGGCCTACTTGTACTTTTGTACTGAAAAGTGCATTTAAAAGTTAGTACTTAGGACTTTTACTTAAGTACGTTTTTGGTAAACAACTTTTACTTTCACTTGAGTAATTTTTTCGCAGGGTACTTCTACTTTTACTTAAGTACACAACTTCAGTACTTCTTCCACCTCTGGGTACAAGCAACTAGAATTTGTCAGTACTGCGATAACAGTTTTAGAACTGTACATTAGAACTACTAGTGCAATGAAGTAGTACAGTAGTACTGCATACTACTAATTCACAGTTATTCATGACAAAAAGACATTTACAGCAACAGAAACACAGTGCCTTGAAAGGATATATTTTTTCGTTAATGCCTGTAAAGCATCTTCTACTTTTTTCTGGAACTTAACGATGGAGTCACATTCGCAGGGATCCTCTTCTTTAGGGAATGGTAAACAGACAACAAAGCTTGTCAACATCATGCAGATGGTGTGTGTGCGTGTGCGTGTGCGTGTGCGTGTGTGTGTGTGTGTGTGTGTGTGAGAAGTATTTGCATAAGTGTACAAGCGTGCACAGATGTGTGTGAGAGAGATATAATTGAAATATTTACTTGAAACAAGTAAAAAAAATCTTGGGTGCCTTTCTCGAAAGCGTACTTGTTAGCCAGTTAGCAACTTCGGTAGTTGCCAATGGGAAGTTGCATTGCAAAGTAGCTACACTGTAACAAATAGCTGTTTATTTACGGCAATTCTACAACAGCATTCTACTGTTTTTCGAAAAAACAGACAACTACTGTGAAAATATTACTTTGAATCACATATTGAGCATAAACAGTAAGTACTGCACAATAGCAGTATTCGCCGTTGTGGAAAAAACTAGAGATGCACCGGATCCTGATTTTCAGGATCCTGCCGGATACCAGATCCACTGAATAAGATCCTGCCGGATCCGGAACCGGATACCGGATCCTACAAAAGGTTTGAAACATATAGTCTACTCGCACACGTGGGGCCTTTTTATTACGTTGGCGCAAACTATTTTTTAGACTCATTGGCTTATTGCCACACTGCCTGCAATAGCCGCTTCCAAAGGGATTTCACTCCATGCAGTGATTGGGGTTGTGAAAGACTGAAAAGCCTAGGCTAGACATGCACCAGACCCTGATTTTTAGGTTACATGCCGGATACCGGATCCACTGCTTAAGATCCTGCCGGACCCGGACCCTATGAAAAACTCTATTATCCTGACGGATCCGGAACCGGAACCGGATCCGGTGCATCTCTAGAAAATAACAAGTTATTTTAGGCAGCACCATTGAAACCCATTCATCCTCCACTTGTCCGTGATCACCATCAAACTTCAATACCACCTGAAGAACTGAAGTCATTCTAACTGGTTAAAGATTATCTGATACTATCAAGCATGATGAAACAATTTCTAAGGAAACTACAATACTTAAAAAGTGCTTGATGCAGCAAAGTGTGAGTAGCACATGCATTTTGATAGTGATGAAAGTGTGAATGGCTGAAACATTTTAAGAACTTGTAACACTCTTGCAACAAGCAGCCCCATCTAAACCAATCTGCTAATCAGTGCCTAGCCTCACCTGAGTAGGGCTGTTATGCCATTATTCAATTACGGGCGTCACCTGCCAAGGGCCTGATGACTCTGGTCACATGGTACTCTTGCACCTGTATATAAATCTGGACTATCAACACTTCAGTTGCTTGCCTGCCTGCTGGCTGGCCTGCATGGCACAGCATAGCACTTGTTTGCCTACAAGCTTGCCTACAAGCTTGCTTACATGCTTGCACACATGCTTGCACACTTTCCTCTTTGTGAAAGCTTGCTGTATGTGGCATCATTTGTGGCGTTGTTGCATATAATGTGCCTGCTGCAAATTAGGCATTGCTTTGAGAGCTAGCTTGTAGTGCTGCTAGTTTGCTGTGCTACTTGGTGCAAAATATTTTTCATTGGCTCATCAAGAGATACAGTAAAAAGCCCACCTTGCACACTATCATTGTAACATAGCACTGCGTACTGTGAAATTTTATTCATGCCCACACTTTCAAAGGACCACCGCAAACCATTTTCTCAATACAGCATTGCGCCATAGTATCATGCTCAAGGCACTCCAGTCATGGTGAACGATGGGAGGGTGGGGTGGTAACATGGCCAGGGTACTACAGTTATGGAGAATGATGGGTGGGGTGGGAAGTTGCCATGGCCATATTCATGAATACAACTATGACCCAGTATTTGCCAGTCATCACACAGTACAATTCAACTTTTTAACTGAAATGTACTGTTATTTTTCTGTAGAGTACTGTTATTTAACAGTGCAATTGCTGCTGAAAAAATGTTATATACTGTGATACATTAAACAGCAATGAGCTGTATTTGATTTTTGGTGTGAAATAACAGTAGAATTACAGGTAAATATAATTGCCAGTAACTGCCGTTATTTTGCAGGGAAATTTTCTTAGAGTGTAGTTAGCAACTATGATTTCGAGAAAGGCACCCCTGATCAAGAAAAAAATTACTTGCTCCATGGACAAATTTCTTAGAACAAGTCTAATTAGTCTACAATTTCCAGTAAAAAAAGTATTAGACTAAGATTGACAAGATTATTATTTTTTCTTTAAAGTAGAGAGATGTCACATATTGTCCTCACCCTGGCAGACGTTGATTGTCAGCTTCTTGGCTATTGAAGCCATGGCTTTGAAGTCAGCGGTGTAGAAGTAGTGGTCAGCGATGGGCTCTGAAGCAATCTCCCTCAACTCATCCTCCACCGCGTTGCCCACACCCACGGCATACATCTTGAAGCCTGACACACGCACACCCGCGCGCACACACACACACACACACACACACACACACACACACACACACACACACACACACACACACACACACACGCACGCACACACACACACACACACACCGTACATGTACACACACACACACACACACACACACACACACACACACACACACACACACACACACACACACACACACACACACACACACACACACACATCATGAATCCTAATCCACACAAAGGATATTTTAAACCCTTTTGTACACAACAGCCCAAATCCTTGCAAACACAGTCTCAGCTGTATGTGCAGACTGATGCTAAATAGAAATGCATATGTAAACATGAACAAACCAGTGTGGTTTATGCCTATGGTATCTGTTCCTGATTTTCCTTTGAATTGAATGGAGCGAGGCCTGTCAAACAAGCTTCTTTTTGCCTTTCTTTTCTTCTGTTTTCGTTATCGACTCATTTCAAAGGTCATCTCTTGTTTCTTGCCCTTTTTCACCAGATCCCTCTCTCCTTTTCACCTGCCTCATCCTCCCTTCTTTATGTCTTTATCTTACCCCTGCCATGCACATTAGTCATGGGTAAGCGGTTAGGCTCTCAGACTTGTAGCCCAAAGGTTGTCGGTTCGATTCCCGACCTGCCAGGTTGGTGGGGGGGAGGAATCAACCAGTGCTCTCCCCATCGTCCTCCATGCGTCACAATGACAATGGGAGTTGGAGTTTCCCAAGTGAGCTTTCACTTTCACTTTCATCCTCTCTTACACTGGCTCTTTCCTTATGTCGTTCCCTGTCTTTCTACACTCTCTCTCTCTCTCTCTCTCTCTCTCTCTCTCTCTCTCTCTCTCTCTCTCTCTCGCTCTCTCTCTCTCACCCAGTTCCTTAGCCTTGCGTGCGGCCTCTCCAATGTAGTCCTGGGAGCGTCCGTCAGTGAAGACAATGCCGACCTTGGCCACGCCGGGACGAGCGCCCTGGGATGGAGCGAAGCTGTTGTCAAGCAGGAAGCGCAGGGCCTGGAGGGGAGAGGAGACAGGAGACGGGGGGAGAGACATTGGTCAGGGTGTGTGTGCGGGGAGGGGGTCTTGACATCGGAATTATATAGTTGTGTAGTCCGTTTAGTCCATCTTCTATTGTTTATTACCTATTATCTATCAGATGTAATCCTATAATTCGGCAATAATCCAGAATCTATCAACAGTCTTGCTCTCACCTGTCTGGGCATGGTTCCTCTGTCCATGTCGTCCATCTCCTACCAGGTCTATCATGTGTCTTGCTGCTCAGCTGTCTGATCATAGTTCCTCTCTCCAAGTAGAACATCCTCTATCATCTATCATCTACTGTCCAGTTCATTCGCCACACTTTCATTTTCTATCATTTATCCAGATAGCTATTAATACTGTAATTCATAATCCATCTATAATCTATCGGCCTCACCTGTCCGATCGTGACTCCCCTCTTCATGTAGTCCATATACTATCATCCATGGATCAGTTATAATCCTACAATCCTATAATAATCCCATAATCCATAATCCATCTTCAATCTTGGCCTCACCTGTCCGGTCATGGTTCCCCTCTTCATGTAGTCCACCTACACCTATCTAACATCTATCAGTGGCTCTCAACCTTTTTTTGGCCAAACGCCCCTCTGACCTCCTCATATACCTGTCAACACCCCCCCACCACCACCACCACCACCCGCCCCCTTAACAAAAAGAAAAGGAGTAAATGGCTTATTATTCACGTGATTTAGGCTGGCACATTCTAGGGAATATATTCTACCCCTCTCCGTGTCATCCATCTTCTATCACCTGTATCATCTAGGTAATAATGCCTCATCCTCCTCACCTGTCCGGTCATGGTTCCCCTCTCCATGTAGTCCATCTTCTTGACGGCCTCCTTCAGGTCCTTCTTGTTGTTGTAGCGGCCCAGGGGGAACTCCTGCCGCACCGTGCTGGAGTACTGCACCAGGCCCACGTGCGCCTTGCTCTCGCCCACGTCCAGCTTGTCCACGATCTGGTTGATCCACTTCTTCACCAGCTCGAAGTTCTCCGGCCGCACGCTCTTGGAGCCGTCGATCAGGAACACCACGTCGGTGGCGGCATTGCTACAGGCTGGAAGAGAGGACGGAGAGTGGAGAACGGGACAAGGGATGAGTGGAGAGATGAGGTTGAAGAGAGAGCGAGAGAGAAAGAGAGAGAGATGGACAGAGAGAGAGAGAGGGAGAGATAGAAGGAGAGAAGGGAGACCACATCAAAAAGGGAAGATGAGGGAGAGGGACAAAAAGAAAGAGATACAGTTTGAAATCCACTGATCTGGACATCGGTGGTGTTGGCACAAACAGAGAGAGAGAGAGAGGGACGGATTGGAGAAAAAAACAGAGAGTGAGAGAGAGAGTTCAGAAGAATAGGGATTGATTGATTGATTGATTGATTGATTGATTGATTGATTGATTGATTGATTGATTGATTGATTGATTGATTGATTGATTGATTGATTGATTGATTGATTGGCTGAATGACTGATTGACACACAGGATACATTTAAAGAGGTTGACAGAAAGGTAAAACCTGTTAAAAGTTTCAAAGACACTAAAAACACAACCGCATCAACACACACACACACATATACTATAGTATATGCAAATGGGTACACACACACACTCACACACACACATTGAAACTTACCGCTGCAAGATTTGCCATCCTCCAAGAGTGTGTGGCCCTCGTTGCAGGCGCACTTAAATGATCCAGGTACACTGATGCACACCTGCGCGCAGTCATGATCACCAGTCGCACACAGGTCTGAGACTGCAGAGCCAACATACACCCATACACACGCACCCACACACACACACACATCCATACATACACACACACACACATTCATACATGCACACACATATTGCCAGACACACACACGTGCACGTACACACACGTGCATGTAATATGTATGCGCACACACACACGCACGCACTCACACACATGCACACACACGCGTGCACACACACATAAGCACACACACACACACACGCACGCACACGCACACACACACGCACACGCACACACACACACAGTCTCCCATACATACAAACATCCGCACACAGTGGTTTTAAGGAGTGAACAGAGGTTAGAGGGGAGAGAATAACACTATGTCAGTGTGGGGATTTTCAGAGCTACAGTAAGATGAGAGTCTACAACACATTTAAAGATCCACTGAGATCTGCCACCATACTGTAAGTGCAGCAGTAAGTGATGGCACTACTGCAATACATTTCTTCCACATCTGTCCCTGCCTCTACAGAGGACAGTGGATCCTTAAAAATACAAAACACGATGCAGGGCTGTCAACACATGCAGCACATCTGAGCATGTTCATGGTTATTTCCTACTGAGTGCCGTGGGCCCAGTTTTTCAATTTTCAATTCACAGTTGGTTGCTTTGGTTGAGGCTTAACTGGCATACAATGGTTTCATTTTCACAATCAGTGATTTGTGATAATTAGACTTGGAAAGACTTGTTTTTGTTAAATTTCTTCAGGGTTTCTTTCATATTTCCAAAATCCTGAATACATGACAAGTATGATTCTTACCTACTCTTACCTATATAGCTACTCAGCCAGTTTTTATAAATGTGAAGTTAACTGAAAATACTCCTGTTTTACACTATTACATATAGACTATATGACTCATTATTACCTGGGTAATATGTGATTAATTTGCACTTCGTATCTGCTAGTGATGTTGGCTATGATTATGTCCTCAATTGTAAGTCGCTTTGTTTAAAAACCGTCAAAATGCAATGTAAGTAATGTCATGTAGTGTAATCAATATTCATCATTATTCCCCTAGGGCATGCTTGTTACCTTGCCACTGCCCCTGTACAGGCCTATACCTGAGAATTTCACAGAAACAGGGCCCACTGCATCAGTGTGTGAAACTGTGCGTGTCTGTCACCATTTCCCAATGTCAAGTGTTCTAGCCTTGGTAGTGCATGAAACGCCCAGTGATTGGATACTCTTTGGTGAACTCTGCCGAGTTTTCAATCACTAGACGTTTCACACACTACCAAGGCCAGAACACTTGACATTGGGAAATGGCAAGGGTTACTCTGAATCCACTCATTCAGTTTGAATTACTCACACAGTCACTTGTTGATTGATTACGGGGTGATTAGAGCGCGGGACAGGTGATCCTCACACACAAACACACCAGTGGCAGAGCCATCTAATATCAGAGTTACGCCACTCCCATAGACCTCTATGGACCAATCTTTCCACAGCAATGGCGGCTCTCATGGAGCCTCACGGAGCGTTAACATGGAAATCCCCATTGACTTTAGTTCTATTAGAAGTTACTTAGTTCCAGGAGGTGGCCGTAGAACACAGAAAATGTGGTAAAGGTAATGTAATTTGTTTGTACTTAATCTTTGTTTGGTATGTGATGGTTCTGTGTTAGTTTCCAACAAACAGAAGTTTACTGTTAAGAAACATTTTAATCTACGTGAATCACATCACCAACCGACTTCCTGGTCCCCGGTTTGCGCAACTCTGTTATTAGATGGCTCTGACCAGTGGTTAAGTCCTATTGGCTAAGGTCTCCAAGGGGTGGGGCAAAGTGGATGAAGCCACACCCACCCTTGGCTTACGTAACTTTTGAAGATCTCCTTTGAAGATCGATCCTCGAAGATCTCCACAATCACGAAACCCCGCCCCCAAATGACATCGCTAATATCATTATAGACATGTTTATACACTTATGAATATTAAAAAGTGTAACTTCTACACTATTATTACATTGTTGTAATGTACATTACTATCAGTGGTTTTTGTCAGTTATGATAAGCGTTTCTGCCGATTTTTTGCCGGGGCCGCCACAAAATGGGCAGGTTGATGGAGGGGGACATCGCCAGGGGGGGCGCACCTCATTGTAGGACTGTCACTGACCCCCTCCCCTCCACTCCACTCACCGCAGAAGGCCTCCTGGAACTTCTTGGTCAGCTTCTCGATGAGGCTGTAGCTCTCCACATAGTCGGTGTGCTCCTCCAGGGGCTCGCTGGCCATCATCTTGAGCGTGTTCATGTCCACGCGGCCCACGCCGATGGCGAAGATCTCGATGCCCGCCTCGCGAGCCTTGGCCGCCACCTCGCGCACGTTGTCCTGGGGACGCCCGTCGGTCACAATGATGGCCACCTGCGAGGAGTGGAGGACACGGTACAGATATGTACCACACAGACAGAGATACACAGACAGACAGACAGACAGACACACACACACACACACGCACACACAGATATCCACAAACACAAACGTACAAACACACACACACACACATTTATCCGTCACAATGATGGCCACCTACGAGGTACAGAGGACACATACAGATATGTACACACAGACAGACAGACAGACACACACACACACACACACACACACACACATGACATATGCACACAAACAACCAGAGACGTTGCATGTGTCATTCACAATGATGGCCATGAAAGAGTGATGGAGGCCACATAGAGATATGGACACATATGGACATGGAGGACACACACACACAAATATGGACACACACACCTAGACATGCACATTTACACACAGAGACGTTTGTCAGTCCCAATGATGGACACATAAAGTGACAGACAGATGGAGAGACAGACAGACAGACAGACAGACAGACAGAATGATGGCAACCTGCGAGGTATGGATGACACACACAGATGTGGAGATACACAGGCAGACAGACGGAGAGACACAGGCAGACAGATGGTGAGACAGACATACACAGATAGACGGAGAGACAGACACAGAGACAAACAGACTGAGAGACAGACACAGACACAAACAGACTGAGAGACAGACAGATGGAGAGACGGACAAACACAGACATAGTGATCTGCGAGGTATGATGTGCACATACATATTGCACATATACATGATGGCACGGACACATCCATGCATGCATAGGGACACAGACAAAGACACATAAGCACACATAAGACACAGACAGACAGACAGACAGACAGACAGACAGACAGACACACACATGCATGAGACACATAGAAATTCTTTAGACACTCACAAAAAGACAGACAGAAAAGGCACACAGACACACAAGCACACATGAACACATAGACACAGAGACATAGACACAGACAGAAACAGACAAGCACACAAAGACGTACATAGACACAAGTACATAGACACTGGCCCAAATACGTACACGTAGACACACATATGCACAGACAGACGTATCAAGACTGAACTCTATATAGAAGGGGCACAGAGGAACAGTGTACGGGTGTAAGTAAAGGTAAATACAGAAATCCCCAGATATCCTGTTGATCTTACTGTGCTTGTGTTGTGTGTCTGTGTGGATGCAAGTGTGGGTGTGCATGCGTGTGTGTGTTTGAATATAGTATGTGCGCTTGGCGTTCATGAATAACCTTGCTGACTCCTTGATTCTTGGTATGTGTGTGTGTTTGTGTGTGTTGTGTTTGAATATAGTATGTGCGCTTGGCGTTCATGAATAACCTTGCTGATCCTTGATTCTTGGTATGTGTGTGTGTGTGTGTTTGTGTGTGTTGTGTTTGAATATAGTATGTGTGCTTGCCGTTAATGAATAACCTTTCTGACTCCTTGGCTCTTGATGCGTTCCCCGTCAGTGTGTGCATGTGTGTGTGTGTATGTGTATGTATACAAGCACTTGTAAATAACCCTGCTAACCCTGGCTCTGTGTGTGCGTGTGTGTGTGTGTGTGCGTGTGTGTGTGTGTGCGTGTGTGTGTGTGTGTTTCTGTGTGTGTGTTTGTGTGTGTGTGTGTGTTCAGGCAGTGAGAATAACCTTGCTGACTTTCTGGCTCTTGTTGCGTGCCCTCTTAGTGTGTGTGTGTGTGTGTATCTGTGTATACAGTATATATTCGTATGCACGTGTGTGTGTGTGTGTGTGTGTGTGTGTGTGTGTGTGTGTGTGTGTGTGTGTGTGCGTGTGTGTGTGTGTGTGTGTAATTAACCTTGCTGACACCCTGGCGCTTGTGGCGTGCCCCCTTAGTGTGTGTGTATATGTGTGTGTGTGTGTGTGTGTGTGTGTGTGTGTGTGTGTGTGTGTGTGTATATGTGTGTGTGTGTGTGTGTGTGTCTGTGTATAGGCTACACAGTAGGCCTATATTCGTATGTGTGTAAATAACCTTGCTGACGTCCTTGCTCTTGACACGTGCCCCCTCGGCCTCGCTGAAGGCCACGTTGAGGGCGAACTGGATGGCCAGTCCGGTCATGGTGCCCGTGGAGAGGGGCTCGATCTTGCCCACCGCCTTGGTCAGGCCGGCCTTGGCCTTGTGCGCCTTCAGTGAGATCTCGTTCTTCACACGACTGGCGTAGTTGATGACGCCCACGCGAGTGGTGTCGGGACCCACGTCCAGACCCTCGATCACCTTAGCCAGGAACACCTTGACCTGCAATGTAGAGTAGAGTGGAGTAGAGCAGAGTAGAGATATACGTTATAGCCAGGAACACCTTGACCTGCAATGTAGAGTAGAGTGGAGTAGAGCAGAGTAGAGATATACGTTATAGCCAGGAACACCTTGACCTAGTAGTACAAAGACGAGTAGTACAAAGACAAGTAAAGTAGAGAAGGGAAGAGTCGAGCAGAGTAGAGTAGAGATATGCCGTGTCCAGACCAGGAGCGAACTACGCTACCTGGTAGCGTGGGTAGCAGAAGAAGTTTCGCCTTGAATTCGCTGTATTCGTTCCAGATGCAGCATTGACATGTTTGATTCAGCTAATCACATAACGGCTCTGGCTTGACAGGCTGGGACATTCGTTGATATGAACATTCCAATTGGTTTTCGCCGAACTGCGTCATAGCGAATTCGCCTACGATTAGATTTAGTTTAATCGTTAAAATTCGCTCTGGACGCTGGTCGCGTGCCCTCAGAGAAATAATGACTTCCGTCGCTCCATTCGCTCCGTTCGCTCTTGGTCTGTACACGGCAATAGGCCCTATACTTAATTAGTCAGGAACACCTTGACCTGGAGTGCAGAGTAGAGTAGAGTAGAGTAGAGTATAGTAGAGTAGAGTAGAGTAGAGTAGAGTAGAGTAGAGTAGAGTAGAACAATGTAGAGCAGAGTAGAACAGAGTAGAGTAGAGTATGGTCGAGTAGAGTAGATTCAAGTAGAGTATGGTTGAGTAGAGTGGCATAGATACAACACTACTATAGAGATATTGATCCCGAAACACCTTGATCTAGTGGAATACCAGAAATAGTATTAGTAGTAGTATTACGTAGTAATTGTAGTAGTAGTAGTAGTGTTAGTAGTAGTATTACGTAGTAATTGTAGTAGTAGTAGTAGTAGTAATAGTACAGTACAGAGGCTTTTGTGATCTTGTAGAAAATCAATGTGTCCAACATTATTGTACACATTGCATAACATAACACCAATACAAAAGAACACATATCTTACACAACATATGCTAATATCATTTATTTACACATTCGCACACTATTTGTATACTGTACATCCGAGTTACCCAATCACTTTTTAAGTCTGCCTCCTTTGTGCCACCTGTGTCCGGCTCAAATCTTATGTAATCTTACATATTACGTAATCTTAAAGGTGCCGTTACATTGGTATTTGATTTTAGGCCCAATCGTGATATTTGCTTTTGGGCCGCTGTGGGAAAGAAAGGAATTGGGCAGCCTTAGTCTGAGGCGGAGACACTGGATTGAGGATGTAAAAGCTAGGGGTGTAAATAATACTCTAAATGTATTGATGCATCAATCCAACGGCCGCAATTTAATCGAATCGTATCGTATCGTGTGGAATTCTTAAGTAACGAAAATAATCTAATTGCTAGCCCCGGTTCGATGCCCTTAATCCATAACATAATAGAAGTGGAAAAGTAATTGGAAAAATCGAATCGAATCGAATCGTATCGTGGGGAATTCTTAAGTATCGAAAATAATCGAATCACTATCAAGTAAATAATACTGTATCGTATCGTCATGGAGGCTGTGATTTACACCCCTAGTAAAAGGCATGCAAGGTATTCCATCTGTGTTTCCTCTATTTGGTGCAATTCCACCAATTAGCTCATCAACCTGGCTGAAGGGGTGTGGTGATTAGGATCAACTGCTTGATTGAATGGGCTGGAGCAAATATGTGGTAGGGTTTTTATTTACTTTCTGAACCCAGGATGATCTAGCCTTCCCCCTATGGCATGCATACAGCTTATATACCATTGGATTCATACCTGCTCGAACTCAGAGGGCCGCACACTACGGGAGCTGTCGATGATGAAGACCAGGTCTGTAGGCTTGGTGTTGCACAGACCCGCCGCTGTTTCATAACACAGGAAGAGAGAGGGAGAGCAAGTCAGACACCTGCAAAAGTGTCAAGGTGAACGGAAAAAAGGGGGAAAAAACAGGGAAACTATGCTGCCTTTTCAGACCGGCTGCCTTCCATCAATAAAGGAAAT